>NC_081182.1:12285641-12546716 GCF_029867415.1 Vicia villosa
TTTAAAGTCTTAACCATTACCCTGAGGGCACTAGTTAGCATTTTCCTTTAAAATATGGTGTGATTATGAACCGCCCCATGCAAATGCCTAAACTTGGGCTTGGGCCTAGTAACTTGGATTAGGGAGTTTCTCATTACACCCTTATATAGTGGGACGCACTTCTGAAAACCCCAAAATATCATTGAGTTTATTCGGAGATACATCTCCAACGCACCAAATACCAATTTTTATTTTTATTTAGTTCGGAGATGCATCTCCGAATAAACCTAAGGTTAATTCACAGATACATCTTCGAAGTCACCTTTCGTCTTTAGTAAATCAAACAGCCACCACATTTCTTATGAAAATAGTTCGGAGATGTATCTGCGAACTATGTGTGAAGTAAATTCAAAAGTACATCTCTGAAGTCTTACTTGCATGTTTCTGGTGCAGAAACAATATACTGAGATTGTAGTTTTTTCAATCTAAAGTAATTTTAATTTGATTAACATGAACATTATTTGTTTCAAAGATTAATAGACACGGATATCATATAACAAAGTAATGTGTTAATTAATCAGAAAGGCAGTCATAGTAAAAAAATGCAAAATACCCTTTTTGGTCCTTTAACTATACCCCAAGGTCCATTCTGGTCCCTTATCTCTAAAAAGTGTCAAAGTAGTCTTTTAATTGTTCAAAAAAGACCACGTTTGTCCTTTCCGTCCAATTTTTGCTAACAACGTCAAGTTTTTTATGCTGGCATCTGACGTGGCATGCTGAGTCATATTATTATTATTATTATTGATTTATTGAATGCTGATCTGTAAAAAAATTAATAACTTGCTCAAAATACTAATTAAACATTGAATCAAAATATAAAAGTATAAAAATAAAAATTAAACTAAAATAATTCAAAATTCTAATAAGCATTGAATCAAAATATGAAAAATGAAAATTAAAGCTGCAAAATATTCACAAATTAAAGCAAGATTTCTAAATAAAAAAGTAATGTATCTTCCAAAATCAAAGTAATTAAATAAAAAAATCAGCTTTGAAATCCTCATTTTCATCAAATGCTCAGATCTGCTAACGTGATGATTTTTGTCCATTAGGATTGCTTCAAATGCTTCAGATCTGCAAATCCAGTTTCAACATCATGAACCCTAAAACCCCAAATTCAATTTCAAATCCAAACAGTCCACTAGACATTTTAAGGCGGCTATTAGAGTCATACTTTCCAAGATCAGTTTTAGAAGATTTCTTCAATCGATTTAGTGTCGGGGAGGCAGGTGCAATGCGTCTAATGCTAGTTGCGAGGATAGTGCATTTTGAAAATTTTATCAGCAATGCTATTGCTGAGAAGGCAGCTGAAGCTTTTGAGGACCCAAGACTTGTTGGCATGCCACAACTTGAAGGCAGTAATGGTTAAAAAAGGAGATGCAGGTGGTTCAGGCACTTACTTCACTTAAGATCTAGAAGGAACCAGGGAGGGGACTTTATTAGTGCATTCTGGGTTTTTAGAAATTGTGGGTATTGCAACAACAACAGCAAAAGGAAGATGATGGAGCGGTTCAGAAATTCTGCAATGACATTGGTGTTTCAAGAGGGGTTTTCAAGGTTATGATAAATATTAAGGTTCAGAAATATTAAGGTTTTTTTGGACAAGTATGGATGAATTTTTGTATTGGTGAAAACAATGGAAGTCAATAGAGGAACCCTAAAACCAGAAAACAGTACAAATGAAGATGATGAAGTTGTTGTTGTGTGTTTATTTTAATTTATGTATAATAAATAAACAATTATTTTTAATTATATAAAAGTGTCCTGGCAAAAAAAATTAAATATAAAAATTTAGCCTAATAATAATAATTGTAATAAAAATAATAATAGTAATAATAATAATAGTAGTAGTAATAGTAATAATAATAATAATAATATTGATAATAAAATTGAATGAAATAATTAACAGCAATTATTAAGTGGAGGAGTGGAAAGTTGTTATTGCTTGCAATTTAGATGGCATGGGTCTAAATCTTGACAAAAGCAAAAATTTTAGATTTTTTTTAGAATTCTAATGAACATGAAGATGAATGTGTGCCAACTCACGTGCCACATATATGACTCAACGCCACGTCAGATGCCAGCATGAAAAATTTGACACCGTTAGCAAAAATTGGACGGAAAGGACTAACGTGGACCTTTTTGAACAATTAAAGGACCACTTTGACACTTTTTAAAGATAAGGGACCAGAATGTATCTTGGGGTATAGTTAAGGGACCAAAAAGAGTATTTTGCCTAAAAAAATTATTCTCAAAGTATGGAAAATATACAAAATACAATCAAATGCATAATCTATTGAGTATGCATAATCTTAACACCTCAACACCCTGTCTACCTACGGTAACCCAAGGCATTCCGTGCCTTGCTAAGAATGGAACGTGTTAGGTCAATTACTTCATCGCTACCTCTCTCAAACAGTCCAGACTCGACGCCCTCTCCTATCATCCATATAATGTTCTAAAAAATCAGCAACATATCAATGGCATGATTATCCCTAGCATGCTCATTCTCTAGGATCTCCTCATGAGCAGGACTAGGTGGACGTCCAGGAGCGTCTGGTGTCATGTTAGGGTGTGACACATAATAGATCCGAGTCATGTAACCATCCACATAAGACCACTCAGATGTGGATGTCTGACTCTGATACTCCCCTGGTATCAGACGTCACTCTCAAAATCTGCCATAATGCCATCAACTATCAACGGACAATGCTCTCAAGAGTAGCCTAAAAGGGGGACCTCATAATGATCTGCACATACAGAAACTGTCGCATGCACCGCTCTGACATTATTCCCACATGCCAACCATTTGGAGTATAATGAAATATGGTCAAATGGAATTTTATCCTGGTGAGTAGTGTATGGCCTCCAGACAGTCACCAACCTGAGTCTGGTCAATATACACACGGAACGACACCATCACGTTATTCCCTCTGTGCGGGAGTTATAGGCAAGCACATGGGTAATCCTCAGTATACGATGGATCATACTCAAACTCGTGTATATGGTGATAGTGGGAAATGATCCATTCCTGAAAATGAATAAAAAAAAATATTAGTAACAAATGTAAAAAGAAATGTTTTTAACTTAATATGGGGATTTGGAAATTACCGTAAGCAGGGTGCATGAGCCTGTAATTTGTTTTGTCGTCCAATGAGAATCTTTATTTAGCTTGGAGTACATGTATACCAAGCATGCAGCCCCGATTCCACTTGTGAATGACCTCCGAAGTAGATGAAATACTTGAGGTATGCCACATCCACGTAGGCTGCACTTTTGTCCACAAACATGGACCTACCAACCAAAAATAGAAAGAAGCAACTCAATGCATACTCCCTGTGGAAGCCAAATTGTAGATCATCGACATCTAGGTCTTCAGCTATCTCTAAGTTGTCCTTATACAACGTCTCCAACCAAGAAAATTTGGCATTTACACCCCTGGTGTTGTTACATTACTTCATGGCTGCCTCAGGGTTAACTCCCAAAAAAACTACTCCCTCCGATCCTTTTTATAAGAGACACTTCAGTTTTTTAGATTCATTGAATAATTAACGTATTTGGTATATAATATTGACTAGATACATTAATTATTTAATAAATCTAGAAAGATGAAAAGTCTCTTATAAAAAAGACCGGAGGCAGTATTCAAGAATAACTTTTAGATTTGCAATTTTAGGGTTGAACCTCCGGGATTGTACCGAGGACGTGGAGAGCATCGCAAGGTTACTACGATAATTTTTATTGAAATAATGGTTAGTATCACTTTACCCTTAAGATAATTGTTATTATTTAGATAATTGTTATTGAAATAATGGTTAATATCACTTTATCCTGCAATATAAACTAGATCCGGTTTATTCCTTATAAAAAAATTGAATCCTCTTTAAAATATGAAAATTCTATGTCTTTTGTCCCATAAAAGCACAAATTACCTCTAGTAATTTTTTTTATTTACTCCATAAATTCAGTGTTAAAATTGTAGGGGTTAAATATATAAAACCCCCTGTAATGTTAGCGAGTTTTGATTTTAGCCCCTGTAAATTTTTTTTTGTAATCAGTCCCTTGTAATTTCTAGATTCCCTCAAGGACCCCCTGACTGCCACATAGCAGAAAAGATTCTCTCTTGCTGCCTACGTGGCAGTCCACGTGGATTTTTCATTTTAATTTTAACTTATTTTTAAATTCCACGTGGAATAAATATACTTTTTTTTAAATTTATTTTTTAATAATTTTATTACTGTTTCTATTATGAACACCCCCTGTAATATTAGCGAATTTTTATTTACCCCTCATAATAAAAGCAGTAACAAAATTATTAAAAAAATAATAATTTTCTTTAAAAAAAATTTTTTAAAAAATTTATTCCACGTGGAATTATAAAATAATTTAAAAAAATCCACGTGGACTGCCACGTAGGCAGCAAGAGAGAATCTTTGCTGCAATGTGGCAGTCAGGGGATCCTTGAAGAAATCTGAAAATTACAAGGGGGTGACTGCAAAAATAAAGCTTTATCAGAGGTTAAAAACCAAACTCGCTAACATTACAGGAGGTTTATATATTTAATTTAAATTGTAGAGAAGTTTAAAATAATATTTTATAGGTGAAATAAAAAAAATTATAAGAGAAAAAATCGAAACTCGCTACAAATCATATATTTAAAAATAAAAACATGTAAATTTACTTCAGAGAGAATGGTTCTCTCACAATTTTACATTTTTTTTCTTCAATCTCACCACCAGTATTTTAATAACGGAACCAATCATTTAATTAAAGAAGGTATTATATCATGTCACTTGTTTATTAGTTGAACCATCGAGTCACTAATTGAATTGCATGATTAAATCTGATCAAATCAGATAATTCAGTTAAATAAAATAGTCTCCATAATAAAATTATATAGTTATTAAATCGGTTGAACCGGATGCCTTGATCTCTAAAAAAAATCATGAGACTTTAGAAATTTCAAAACATCATAATTTATAAATTCATTCTTTAAATTCAAATTTTAAACATAGTGATCACACACAACAAATTAGTAAATACAAAATAATGTAATCAAATATCGCAATGTCTAAGAAATTTAATTCTAATGAGAAAAAATAGTTCTAAATAAGTTATGCACAAAGTTTATTTATATTTTAATTTTTTTTTTTAAATTATCAAAACAACGTCATTTTGTCTGAGAAAAAAACGGCATGTTTTTCTGTTTTGACTGCTAGTTTGTAAAAAATGTCGATTTTTTCGATTTTTATTAATTTTGACCGTCAGTTTAAAGAGACAATTTTACAATATAATTTAATTCATACTCTTTTCATGTTTAACCACACTAATATATAAGGTTTAGATCGGCCCCTGCCTGCCAAATGAACTCATAATTAATATTAGAGAGGATGCACCAATTCCCGAATGTCCTATTCCTGGTGAAAGGTATCACTGTTCAAAAACTTATTGGAGAAATGGAAAGAAAATTAAAACCAAGAATTGAAAAGTCTTTGTTATCTTCTGAAATTATAGATTTGTGTGCCCTTGGCAGTTGGAAGATAACACATGATGCTTATCTACAATTTATATTTAAAAGGAGGTTAACAACATTGTTATATTTAAAAGGAGGTTAACAACATTGTTATAAGGTCTAAGGAGAGAATTCTTTGTAGCTTTTATGAGTGGTTTAAAAATCCTCTTTTATACCCTTGAAATTTCTAATGTATAGGTTTATCTGGTTATTCTTGTAAGGGTTGGAGTTGGAGTATCCCTAGTACTCATTTTCTTAATTAAGAAGTTGCTTATATAAAAAAAACATTGCTACTTCCTAAGTGCATGTATGAATTATTCATGTTTCAAGATATGGCATATTCCAAAAGCATTGAAATTAAGCGACTAGTACAATAAAAATACAACGGTCACTATTCAGTTAGATTATAATCCTTACAAATTGATGTTCACCTTTTCATGTTCATTTTATTGTACAAGGCACATGTCAACAATCATAGTTACAGTTGATACATCGAATGGGTGATATAGTGTGGGGTTATTTTAATTCTCCTATGTGATGACATGATAGCTTTGTTTGTAGCTTATTCAGACAAGTAACTGTTTTTTTGTAGCTAAAATTGCAGAAGGCCACGGCAAATTGAAGGTATTTGAACTTAATTATCTTTCTAAATTGCAGTATCTTACATGCAATCATTGTTACCTCAAGTATTAGCAGTTATCATATGTTGAAACATAAATAATTCATATTGGCACGTCCAAGATAAACTACCTAGACCCCCGGATTTCAGTAGCCTGGTGCAAGCGGCAGGATGTTCCTATGGAAAAGGTATGGACTTCTTCAATTGTTATGATTAATATTGATTGTAGTATTATTCTCTTAATCAAATTTGATAAAGAATGAGTGCATATTTAATTTCCTCCAATGATGAAAAACAACCAGTTCGGTTTCCATTGGACTTTCCCTTTTGTATGCGCTTTGTAAAATAGGGAACTGATACTCTTGTTGCTTGGAACTTTGAAATCCTCAGATTTTCAGACAAACTCTGTTGGAAAAATTTGCTTTGGCAATGGATGTAAATCCTTACTTCAGATTCTGAGATCTATGAGATATATATCAGAGCCAACTATCTCCTAACTACAAAATTTATTATATCAGACGAGCAAAAGATATCAAAGTTATGTGACATGAAGGAGTGATAAATTCATGACAATGTAAAACTATTTTAACAGTTAGTGCACTACCTTTAACTTTATTTTTATTATACTGTTAGATTCAATATTGGACAAATTAGGCACTTAATTATAAAAAGTTGATTTTGAAAAGAAAAAAGAAGGTTTAACTTATTTTTTTAATTTAATATTTTTATTCTTGAATTTTAATAAACAATAAATAAGATATATTAAAATAGAGAAAACTTAGATACAATTTCTTATGTGTGGTTTTTCTATTTTTAAATGAAAATATTACAAGTATATATTTTTCTTCTACACATATGCAAGTTTCCCTATTTTCACTCTCGAAAAGATATTTAAGTACACTTGTTATATTTTTATTGGAAAATAGTATAAAACACACATAAGTAACTGTATCTCAGTTTTCTCCTATTAAAATAAAACAATTGAAAAAATTAAATCAAAGTTTTTATACCAAAGAGGGCCTAAGCCCATGACACCAGTTTTTCAACTCTTTATATGTTATATATAAATATATCCACTAACTTAATAGAAAAAATATTTGGATAATTATTAAAAAAAAAAATTATCATTTCACTTGTTTCCTCTCTCATGACAATTCTTTCTCTTACTCAATGTTCTAGAAATCGATCCATTCATTAGATAAGTGAGTTTATTGAGTCAGTGGTTCAATATTGGTCGAACCACTGAGTCACTGATCGAACCACATAACTAAATCGGATTAAATTAGATAACTCGGTTGAATAAATAGATATCTATAACAAAACTATTTAGTTATTAAACCGTTCAATCAATTGAATTGGTCTCTAAAAAATCTCACAATACCTACAAAATTTAAAAATATCATGTTTTAAATATTGTCATCGCATACAATAAAATAGTACAAAATATAAATCCTAATAAATTTTGAACAAAAGTCTAATTGCAACATAAATTGAACAAAAAATTAATATGTCTAATAAATTTAATTCTAAGGAGGGAAAATTGTTCCAAATAAATTTAGAACAAAATATACTTTTATTTAAATTTTATTTTTATAAATATTATCAAAATGACATCGTTTTATATAAGAAACACAAATTTTCTAATGAATGATCAATGGTTAAACGACCACATGTAACTTTTATAGAAAAAATGTTCTTAGAGAAATTAACAATTGTAACCCTTATTTTGTCAAAAAGGTTGGGATCCATTACTGTTATCACGTCTTACTATTCACGATAAAATATTATTTTGTATACTGTCGGAATGAAGAACTAATCACTAGACTTATCTACTAGAATCGGCTTCCACCACAATCTTGAGGTTCTATAATTTTCAGCAATCACTTTTCCCTTTCAATATTAAAAAAAAAAATTAAACAATTTTTTTTCTTATTTTGAATATAGTTTAACACATACTCTTCATTTTCAGCCACACCAATATATAATGTCTGTATCCGCCCCTGCCTAAGCCCAAAAGAAAAACGAAAACTACAAAATGACACCCCTTGAGGTGTGTAAACCAAGATAATCGTCATCCAGAAGGGACCTCAAAATATCTGGAACTTTATCATAAATGCAGAATTGGATATGAGAGCATCCAATGTTGGCTAATGCATCACCGCACCTGTTTGTTTTTCTGAAACTATGTGAAACTGACACACTTTCATGATTTATGAGCTGTCGAATATCTCTAAGCACGACCATACACTTCATGTTGCTTATTTCATAATTAATTGCATTTACCACCACAATATAATCAATATAAACCTCCACTCTCCTTAAGCGTTTAGACCTTCAAGAACTCCCTAAAATTCTGCTAATAAAACACTGCAAGACCCTAAATTCTTGGAAAACCCACTAATCCCGACACCCCTATGATCTCTGATTATTCCCCCACAACCAAATACATTATTGTCTTTCCTAGCTCTATCGGTGTTTAACTTAACCGTATTTGGAGCAGGAGGCTTCCATCCCAACAATCTATTTCCACTATCCAGTTCAGACATTTTTTTGAAGATATTATAGACATTATCATAATATTCCTCTTCAAAATATGAATGATTGAATCATGAGATCGCTCATAATTGTCTATAGGTTCTTCCTTGCTCCACCACGAAACTTGATCTTGATCGGTGTTCGTGTAACTGTGAATGAGAAGAAAATGGAAAACCTTGTTTATATTTGAAACTTTCAAAGTAGAATGTCATGAACATAGACTTTCCAACAATAAAGATTGAACAACATTGAACATACCTTAAGGAAGATAGCGAAGTTGGTGGCGAAAGTCATATGTTGGAACCGAACCTGTGTGAGTATGCGACAACAGCAGTTTAGTTCTTAAGTTGAACAAAAGTGGTGGGAGTTACGACAGAGGTGGCAAAATGGAGAGGGAAGAGATGCAGAAGAAGAAGAAGAAAGTATCGAAGTTGAAGAGATCTGAATGAATTTGAAAATAATGACTTTTCAAATACTAATATCAATGCATTAAGGAGAGTGAAAGCTCCATTGTTGCAAGAGATAATTCAATGTTTCAATTTCAAAATAATAAAATGATTTGTGTCTTTGCATATTCTACAAAAAGAATTATGTGAAAATGCATTAGAAATTGACACATCAGCAAAATTTAATGTTAGGCTTCTCTAAAAAAAAGGAAAAGTTACATAATCCAAAATGCTCTTGTAATTAAGGTAACACAAACTTGGTTAAGAGGAGTTTAGTGGTGGTTTCCAACATATATTGTTTTACTAGAGAGATATTAGATATATAAGATTGAGGTAATTGAGACCTCGCGATATAACTAAGATTTAGGTAAATGGAGTGACATAACAGGAATCTAACGGCAAATAAAGACAACAAAGTTCACCACCTGTATACATAACAAACACTGAATAAAAGAAAAAGACAAAATAAAGAAAAAAATGAACTTCCCCAAGATAGAACTCGACAAAAAAAACCGCCACCAATAAAAAATATTCTCTAAGGATCCGCTTGTGAGTTGGTTTTTAAAGGGTTTCGGAGGATTGCGTCTATATCTTGAAATATGTTTGATATTTGAAAAAAGGTTGAGAAAAAATATACTACGTTAGCATATAAAATCATATTGTTTTTTAAACTTTTCAAAAATATCAAACACATTTCAAGATATAGAGCAGCCTTCTAAAAATTTTTCCTCCAAAACCCTCCAAAAATTAATTCTTAAACAGATCCTAATAACTATCCACCACTAAAGCCAAAACTACTTACCTCTCCTATTTTTATATTTTTTTTATTAGAAGGTGGACTGAGCCCACCACAAAATATATTAAAGGAAAACAGAGGTTACAAAGAAAGAAAATTAGGGGGACCAAACCGAAAACCCCTTAATGAGTGACTCTATAATAAGGAAGACCAATAGAGTTTTTAGAAAACTCCATTAGAATCTCCCTATGAACAACTTCCCACCAATTAAAATCATGTACATGTAATCCTATGTTAGCGAACCCATCCGTGCAATGATTTCATTCCCTTAAAATATGAGTGATCAAAAAGTTGATAGATCTAGCATGTTGAAGAGCATTCTCCCATCTGTTCCGGAGAGCCCAAGGGACAATGCGAGGCTTGGTGAAAGCTAAAACCACCAACTTTAAATCAGTTTCAAGCCACAAATTAACCCAGTTTTTTTGCTTCCCAATTTCGATAATAAAGATGGCGCCAGATAACTCAGCCATAAAAGCATTACCTGGTCTAAGAAATTTGGAAAAACTACCAAGATGCTTTCCTGTATGATCTCTGTAGATACCACCACAGGCCGCACGTTGAGGTATCCCCAACAACGTGTCGTCTGTATTACATTTTATCCAATGGAGAACTGGAGGGTGCCATAAGAATTCATTGACTATAAAAGCTTTGGGAGGATTAACTTTAACATTGAAACTCTTGAGTATTTTGAAATCCAACATCGAATTCGAACGGCCTTTCGGAGTAGCATTGCTCGTATAAGCAACCTGACCTTGACCGTGTTAAAAAAGATGTCCAAATGATGTTCTTATCATCAAACCGGCTTAGATTACGAGCTTTCCAAATCGCATTAACTATACTAATAACCATGACCAACAACACCAACTTACTCTGAGTAGAAGAAACCTTGTTGTAGGTAGTCCAAAAATCCGCAATAGATAAAAAATTATGCGACATAATTGAAGATAAAAAATTCCAAAACCTGAATGCAAAAGAACAGGAGAAGAGAAAATGCTCCCAATTTTCGCTATTAGTGGCACAGAGATTACAAATGGATGGAAGGTGAATCCCCCTAATAGCCAAATTATCGTCCGTCGGAACTTTATTATGGAGAAGCCTCCCAAAAAGTAAAGAGCTAGAGGCTGGAATATGTGCGTTCCAAATAAACTTTCCCCATTCAAAAGAGTTGTAATTACGAGATTTGAAATCGTAAGTCGTCTTCAAAGAGAGGATGCCATCTGCCGCAGGATTTCAAACAAAGAGATCCTATTTTTCCAAAATTGAGAGATGAACATTAGAAAGGAGATTAGCAAGAGTTGGAAACTCGACTTGAATTTCCCTAGGGAGACATTGACGATTCTGAATATAGACAGCAACTTTCTCATTGAGGAAAGGGTGACTACCATCGGTTGTGTTGAGAGCTTCAATTATATTCGAACTGTTCCAACTGTATGACCAGGAATTAATTATGTCTCCATTACCAATAAGCCAGCCCGAATTACTTTTAACATCCTCCAAAAAAGCTTTCATACTTCTCCACAAAGAAGAGAAAATATGGTACGAAATCTGTCGCTTATCATGCAAAACTCTAGCTCTAAGTAAACAAGCGCACTAATCATTAGAGTTGAACAAATCCCAACACTGTTTCAAATTGGCAGCCTCGTTTAAAGTAACCAAAGATCTAATTCCCAGTCCTCCCTCCTCGTAAGGCCGACAACATTTATCCCAAGCAACTGTAACAATCTTTCGAGTGTCAATCTCACCACTCAAAATAAAAGTCCTAGCCCATCTATGAATATTCTTTAAAACCGAAATAGGCCAAGAGCAAATCAACATAGTATGAATAACCATGCTTTGGATCACCGACTTAACTAGAACCAGTCTTCCCGTAATAGACAATAAGCTAGCTTTCCAAGCAAATAATTTTGTTCGAATTCTGTCTGCAATACCTTGAAAGTGACGAGGTTTAGGCCTTCCCTGGAAAATAGGAGCACCCAAGTAAGTGAAGGGGATCTGACCCGTGTTGAATCCAAGACAAGAAGCAATATGATTGTGCCTTTGATTGGAGATCGACCCTGCATAAATAATGGATTTTGATGGATTCACATATTGACCCGACGTACAAGCATACCTTCGAAAAAGAGTTGTGAGAGCCTCAATGGAACCCTTGTCTTCTTTACAAAAAACCATAATGTCGTCGGCGTAAAGAACATGCGAAGGCACATAAGAATTGCGGGAAGCCTTAATCAGCTTCACATGTTTTTCTCTACAAGTTTAGTCAGCCATCTACTTAAAACATCTTCTGCCAAACAAAACAGAAAGGGCGATAACGGATCGCCTTGACGCACCCCACTCTTGCAAGTGAAAAAACTAGTATGCGTTCCATTGACCGAAACGGAAATGACAGCAGAATGCAGAATAACATTTTTCCAACTGCAGAAATTTTCATCGAACCCAAAGGCTTTGAGGACTTTAATCAATAATTCAAAGTTAAGCGTGTCGAATGCCTTGGAAATATCGACTTTGATGGCAAGCTTACCGTTCTTGCATCTGTTTGGGAGGAGATTGATCGCTTCGGAAGTGACGCAAACACAGTCTTTAATACTCCTACTTTTGATGAAAGATCTTTGTTCAGGAGAAATGGTAGAAGGCATGAACAAGGCTAATCTGTCGGCACGTATCTTGGTAATAATTTTGTGCTTGAAGTTGGCTAGGGCAATCAGCCTGAACTGCCCGATGGAATCTGCATTGAAAACTTTAGGGATCAACACCAAGATGTTGGTGTTATAGTTAGGCGTAATCCAACCTTCTTTAAACAACTGTAAAACTGCACCAAACACATCATTATTTATAATTTTCCAATATTTTTGATATAAGAAACCGCGAAAATCGTCCGGACCTGACAATTAACTCAGATTAACTCAGACAAAAGATAGAGCTTTCATGTAACTAATTGAATAATTTCTATCAATTCATCTCACTAAAACTAAGCCTTATTTCATTGCTCTTTCTTGTAAGTTAATAAGTTATCCCAATATTTTCAACATCAAAATTCTCTCTTAATCACCTCTAAAGTTGAACTATTCGGATTAATCACATGTACATGTGCAATGCACATTGTAACATTTGATATCATCTATGTGTTATTATAAAATGGAAATCTTTTAAATCCTCTTTTCAACAGTGCCATGCACTTCAAGTAATCAGCTTAGACTATAAAACTAATAATAGATAGATACTATATAACTTTACCTTAATGTGTATATCCTATAATTCTGGATTCTAAGACAAGTTCTTATGGTGTGAACAAAAAGGTTCCACTATTTGTACCAAGCTCAATCGGGTGGCTGTGACCAGCCCTTTTATCTCTTTCTGTTATTTGGAGTCAGTACATATTTTTCAATAATATGCTACATGAGGACAAAGTTGGATTGATGGTGACATACTCTGTAGTACATGGTTCAATCGCACCCACTTACACTGTCTTCAGAATCTTTTACATTATATATGCGTTCATACTAAAATGTCCAAAAATGAATTAATAAGTTTTCTTTTGGCTCATTTCAAAAAGAAAAAGAATTGTTTTTGGCAATCTAATTTTTTGTTTATTTATAATGAATGTATAACTTAATCGTTACTACTTGAATTTGGAATTATTATTTTAAAAATGTGAATCTTACACATTTCAAGATGCGCATTTGTGTTGTCTCTTTATAAAAAAACATTCATTAAGGTCTCATTTTTTTTATTATAATAATCTTTTTAAGATCGCATTACATTTTATTCTACTTAAAATATTTTTATTAAATTTATAAAAAATTCGAAATGGAGAGAGAAAAAATATTACACCATGTCTTAAAATCTTAAGTGAGAAAAGAGGAGGAAAAAAATGATTTTGGAACTATCAAATTTTTTCGGTGAGATGGAATTGGTGTGGTGGAATTGGAGTTGATGGCTAGTCAACGAAAGCAAGATAACAGTGCAACGGTTTCGGTCCAGAGGATTATGATCGTCTGCAATGATGGTCTTGCGGAGCCCGACCTTCCAAAATCACATTCAATGCAATAAAACGTGGAAATAATAAAACAATTATTTGAAACTTTTGACTTGATTTGATTTTTCAACCTGATTTTGACCAATATTTAACCACATACTTAAGGGAGATCAACCAAAAAGATGTGCATTGTGTTGAATAGTGTGACATGAAAAATAAATAATGTCCTAATATTGTCTAAAGTACTATATAGATATTGATTTTTTTATCAAAAGAAGAATTTTTATTCTAAAAATTGCACTGAAGTACAAAGCCGATCAAAAGATCCAGGCGCCATAATGATAAAATAACCCAGCAGACAAAAAATACTCAACAATTAATCTCTATTACAATATATGTTCAATTTCATATTACTAATAGCTCTCAAAAGGATAATTTCAATCACATCCCTGTTGTGGAGAGAGTCAACATTCTTGTTCTGAAAAATAGTCTTGTTACGAATTTTCCAAATTGCATAAGCAGTCTCAGCTATAGCAATTTTCGTGATACTATTTTTGCTACCTTTTCCACGCATCATCTGGAAAACCTAAAACAACTCTGAATTCCAACTCCCGGATTATGTAACGTTAATCCACATGAGAATATCAGACCGAACTCTCTTAATGATAACACACTCGAATAAAAGGTGGTTCCAACTCTCATGTAAGCCACAAAACACACACTTACCATCAATGACGATACCAAAATGATGAAGTCAGTATTTGGTCGACAACCTATCTAAGCAAGTCAACCAAAGGATGAACTTAGCTCTAGGTCTAGCAAGATTTCTATAGAAGAGTTTTCTCCAATTCACTTTAGGTTTTATCCCCCTCATCATGTGATAAACCTCTCTCATAACGTACTTTCTTGTACTTTAGAACTTATTCCATACATTGGATTGTATGAGGGTGTCCTAATGTTTGAATATTGCTTTTAGAATCCAAGAGCATTGAATACCAGCATAAAAAAGGTCGTAGGATATATGTTTTTTAAGTAGTAAGAGTGTATCCAATTAATTCACAGCTTATTTTCTTTTGACAAACATTCCAAAGGAGTTTTTCAATCATTGCTTTATTTCATTCCAGGAGAGAAATCAAGTTCAAACCACCTGCAGAAAGAGGGTCATTAATATGATCACAAGCTACCAGAGCTTTTGTGATTATGTTTTCTTTGCCAATCCACAAAAAACTCCTGCAAATACTATCAACGTGAGAAATAACCTTCTTAGGCATAGGGGAAATTTGCATCCAGTAATTGACAATAGAGAAAATAACACTTTTCAGAAGTTGGACTTTATCCGCACAAAAGAGAAGTCTAGTGCTCCAATGTTTTAACCGAACAAGCATTTTCTCAATTATCGGTTGACATTGAGAGATAGTCAATTTTCTAATAGCCAGTGGAACTCCAAGATACTCAAAAGGCATTGACCCGATATCAAAACCAGTTTCCTGCTGAATGAGGTTGGTAGTAGCATCGTCCATACCCCTAAAGTAGATTTTACTTTTTGGGATGCTAATCTTTAGTCCCGTAGATGCTGAGAATCCTCTAACTTTGTTCATGATCAACTTTATAGAATCAAGGTCACCCCTCACAAACAACAAAATATCATCAGCAAAACAAAGATTAATCATCTTCAGTCTCTCACACTTTGGATGAAAATTAAAATTAGGGATGAGACATAAACCTTGAAGGACTCGATGAAGGTATTTCATGATAAGAACAAACAGGAGGGGTGAGATGGTCCACGTTTAACCTTAAGGATCTTAGACGGAACACCATTAATAGAAAATCTTGTCACGCAAGCTATAATCCAATTAATATAAGTATGCGGGAAACCAAGCTCTATCATAATATGGTGGAAGGCTGACCATTTCATTGTATCATACGCTTTTTGAATATTCGTTTGAACCATACACTGAAAAGAAATATGCTTTTTATTGTAACCCAATGTTAGCTCCTGCGCCATCATGATATTGATTTATTTTCATATTTTATAACTTTTAAACAATATAATATTATTTTATTTGTCTATATTTTTTTGTGCATTTTTAAAATTTAATTAAAATTATAGTTAGTTCAATTGATGAACAAAAATCAATGGAGATTCTCACAGTTGATAAAAATGTTCGTTAATAAAAAACATTGCAATTCAATTTTTATTGTCGATGAGATGACCTTTTTAGTTGAAAATATTTGAGTGTCAATAAATATTTGTTGCATTTTAAAGTCTATCTTGATTCAAGTTAGTTCACCAATCTCGTCTCACTTAAATTTTTTCAAAAAATAATTGATAACAAAAATAATTAAAAAATGATTTAATTTTTAAAATGAAAATTTAAATTAAAAAGAAAATTAAAAAATCAATAAATAAAAATATTAAAATGGATGATTATGAATATGATGGAAAGAGAAGGACAAACTTGAAGACAATTATTTGTAGGCGTATATATCATATATATGTTTAAAATATTCTTTTTAATCATATCCATAAAAATCAAAACCTTTAGATTTATTTTTCTTATTGGTACGTTCCTTTTCAATATCTGAAGATGTTGCATTTTGCAAACCATATAAATTTAGCAGGGCACACGTTTCTACTTTCTAGAGTTTTAGCTTACGTGTCATATTAGTAACGTTTCACGTTGCCCTCCCTAAGAAATGGATGACACTGTGACGTTCTCAGGATTTAGACTTGATAAGGAAAACGCCGAAATCAGGATAAGGAAACATGAGTGTGTGACGTTCTCAAATAAATTTATTATTTTTTCAACTTATTCCAACTTTTTTCTTTGGATAAGTTATGTAATCTTGTTTTCTTTTTTACGAACAAATAAAATAAAGTGATAATAATTATTAATTTTAAAATTTAAATTTAAGTCAGAATGTTATTGTCCAATTTAATAATATTGAATTTGTATGTTTGAATAATTTTTCATTTAATTCAAAAATATGATCTATATCAACTAAAAGTAATTTTTTATTATTAAAATCAAAATTTTATTTGATAAAAATAGCAGTTAATTAAAAAATTAGTTGATAATTTATAATTTATGATTAGTAGTTGATGACTGATAACTTATAATTTATAGTTAATGATTGATGATTTATAATTGACAAACTAATTGAAATGTTTAATAAAATTAACAGTTTAATTAGTTGATAAATTAAATTGACATAATTTTTTAATATATAACTGTTTGATTTTTAATTAAAATAAATTATAAAAGATAGTAATGAGTTTTAGGTGAAATAGTAAGAACAAAAGTAAAAACAAAAACTATTAGCGTTTAGAAAATAAACTATAATTAAGTAAAATAAATTATAAATATGAATTAATTATTTATAGTGATGGGATACATCATTTATAGTTTTGTGATGGGATACATCATTATTAGTTTTGTGATGTAAATTTAATTATTTTTGATGTAGTTTAAAATTTAAAAATTATAATTTTCTTTAATGAAAAGAAACAACTGAGTCCAATTTTATTTAAAAAAATTAATTACACTGTTTTAGAAATTTGTATCTATTTATATATTTTGAAAGTATGTGAATTTGGCATCGACTTTTTAAATTTTGAATTACTAAACAAACTATTCATCTTATCAATTCTTAGTCACATAAGAGTGGCATGTGTTCTTTTATTAATTTATAAATTTTCATGATAAGCTAGCTCGAATAGATTAAGGGAAATGCTAACAAATATTTCAGGGGCAGTTTTTTAGTAATCAATAATGTATGCTATTTATACTATTAAATGTCAAAATTAATTATTCATTTAATTCTTTGTATTTTTTAAAAATAAAACAAATCGATGAAAAAGTCTATCATGTTATTTTCTTATTATATTATCCAATTATCCAATAAAAATTGAAGAGAGAATATGCTATTATCCCAATTCCCAACTCCTCACCTGTTCGCCCACAGTAAATTTGGAGCTTACTTTTATGACACTCTCTGTGATCGTGTGTTTCTTATAAAAATCAATTCATTCAATAAATCTGTCCCGAAAATCAATGTATTAAATTTAAATAACCAAAGACTAGGAATGAACGGAATCTTAAATTAAATATTACTGTACTATTTTTTAAGACAAATTAATAGTATTAAAGATTTAATATTTTTCTTTAAAATGTTAATAATTAATGATAATATTTTTATTAATATTAAAAACAAATTAAGAGTATTAATGACCAATTTTCCAATTGGTAAACCCCAGATTTTTTTGGTTGGAAATAACAGTTTACAATACATGTATATTCTTTTTTAATTGGATAATAATATCTGTATTCCCGTTCAGTAAAAGATTTTTAATTTTTCTTTTAGTAAAGATAAAAAAATATAGATACTTTTAATACATTTATTTCAAAATATATTAATTATTTAATATTATTAAAAAATGTTGTCATTTTTTTACTTATAATAATAAATAGATAAAATAAGAATAGAGACAAGATAGATATTTCGAGAGAAAAAAAAGGATAAAGATATATTGTTGAAAAAAACGGAAGGAGTAAAAATGGAAAAGAAATAATTTAAAAAAAGAAAATAAGAGGGGGAACGTGTTAGTATTTATATGAGTCGATAAGACTCGTGATTATCGCACGAAATTGCTTTGTCATTTCTCTAATCCCTATCTTCTTCTCCTCCACCACCGTCCTCTTCCTCCTCTTCCATGGATCCTTACAAGGTATAACACCTAAAATCACGTTTACGATTAATCGATTTTGGTTTTATAATCTCATTTTTCATTGCTTTCTGTCTTCGATTTCTTGATTCGTTGAATTCGTATGGTTTTGCTTATTTGTTTATTTATTCAATCAAGGTTTTATCGAATTTTATTTTCTTGTTCAATGGCTGATGATGTTAGTTTTCTTGCAGCACCGTCCTTCTAGCGCTTTCAATTCACCTTTCTGGACTACCAATTCTGGTGCTCCTGTTTGGAATGATAACTCTTCCCTAACCGTTGGATCTAGAGGTATTGAATTGATTAGTTTATCCAGCTTTTTTTTAATCTTGTTGAAATTTGTCAACTCTGTTAGGATGAGATTACTTTTTATCATAATTTCATTTCTTGACTTTACAGTAGAATAACCGAAAGTAATTGATATGATTTCATTGGTATCTTGTTTTCGAGTTTGATTTTATGTCTTGCATGTGAATTAGCTGCATCAATATATAATATGTACTTTTTTTTTTATAAATATATGTTTAGATTGCAGAAATAAGCTGAAAACAGCTTTTGAAATAAACTGAAAACAGCTTTTGAAATAAACTGAAAACAGCTTTTGAAATAAACTGAAAACAGCTTTTGAAATAAGCTGAAAACAGCTTTTGAAATGTTGATGTTATTTATATAAACCCTCCCCAAACAGTCTTGCAAGTGATTATGCTCAAATTATTCAATCTAAACAGGTTTTAAGTGTTTTTGCATATAAGTACTTGTGTCAATCAAAGTTAATGTATAAAAAGCTGTATAAACTTTGCATAAGCTTTTTTTTGGGTGATATTATGAACAGCTTAAGAAAATAAGCTATAATCAAGTTATGAAATATCGGAAACTTATTTTGTATGCCGTTACGAAAACTTATACAAGTATGTTTATCATAAGAAGTTCAAATAAACCCTCCCAAATGCTTCCTCCCTGCTAATTATGCAAGATGGTTAAGTATTCAGAACGCATCTCCGAGAATTATCGTAGATAATGTTTTTGCGTTATTCATACTATAGGAATTATGTATTGCTATGTTTGGTTTGGTGTTTTCTTTCATATATGTTATTATAGCATGTTAACTAAACTATGCAGGGGAACTGTGTGTGCCTTTTATAAATTTGTTAGCTATGAATATTTTGGTTTATTCCCCTATTTTCCCCTCTTTCTGATTTGCGTGTTTTGAAGGAGAGATGACTTCTCCAACTGTCTGGTATAAACCTCAGGGTGAATTTGGCTAAATATTATTTAATCAGAGGTTTAATATTAGTTTGCTCCTTTTGGCAGGTCCAATTCTCTTGGAAGATTACCATCTTGTGGAAAAGATTGCCCAATTTGATAGGGAAAGGATCCCAGAACGTGTTGTCCATGCTAGGGGAGCAAGTGCAAAGGGTTTCTTTGAAGTCACACACGATATTTCACACCTGACATGTGCAGATTTCCTTCGAGCCCCCGGTGTTCAGACACCTGTCATTGTCCGTTTCTCAACTGTCATTCATGAACGTGGCAGTCCTGAAACCATGAGAGACCCCCGAGGTTTTGCTGTGAAATTTTACACCAGAGAGGTATATATATTTAGCTTAATTTAATATATAGTCATATCTTCTTGTGAATAAATACAGTTACTGTATCTGTTGAAATTTCGTATAAATTTGAAGCAATTCCTGTTTCTTGACTGTCATTCATGAATATCGTAGCCCGGAAACCTTGCGAAATCCTAGAGTTTTTACTGCAAAATTTTAAACCAGAGATAAAGTTATGTAGTAACATATAGCTAAAATCATCTTTCAGTGACTAAATATAATTACTGTATTTGTTTAAAGTTATCTTCGTATCTTTGAAAATAATTCCAATTGTAACTGAGAATGCTACTTTATTTGCTGAGATGCTTATGATAATTGTTTTAAAAGAAGGGGATATGAAACAGTTGGAGTTTTGTAGTGTACATAGTTCTTATCTATACTTTTTTAACACAGGGAAACTATGACCTTGTTGGAAACAACTTTCCTGTCTTCTTCGTTCATGACGGGATCAATTTTCCAGATATGGTCCATGCTCTTAAACCCAATCCCAAGACCCACATCCAGGAGAATTGGAGAATCCTTGACTTCTTCTCCCACTTTCCAGAGAGCCTTCACATGTTCTCCTTCCTATTTGATGATGTGGGTGTCCCACAAGATTATAGGCATATGGATGGTTTTGGAGTTAACACGTATACCCTGATCAACAAGGCTGGGAAATCAGTGTACGTGAAATTTCACTGGAGGCCCACCTGTGGTGTGAAGTGTCTATTGGAGGAAGAGGCCATTAAGGTGGGAGGATCCAACCACAGCCATGCTACTAAAGACCTTTATGACTCAATTGCTGCTGGTAACTTTCCTGAGTGGAAACTTTATATTCAAACAATAGATCCTGCTCATGAAGACAGATTTGACTTTGACCCACTTGATGTAACTAAGACTTGGCCCGAGGACATTATACCCCTTCAGCCCGTAGGTCGCATGGTCTTGAACAAGAACATAGATAATTTCTTTGCAGAGACTGAACAACTTGCATTTTGTCCTGCCATCATTGTGCCTGGTATATATTACTCAGATGATAAGATGCTCCAAACCAGGATTTTCTCTTATGTTGATTCACAGAGGCACAGACTTGGACCAAACTACCTGCAACTTCCTGTTAATGCTCCCAAGTGTGCTTACCACAACAATCACCATGAAGGTTTCATGAATGCCATTCACAGGGATGAGGAGGTAATTTAATGTTTCACTCTTCTATTAATATTCTTTTTTTCATTTTCGTTGCAAGAATCAGGTTGCCATGATAACTAGGCGATGCTATTGAATGATCTGAATCTGATATTGCATCTTATTCTTCAGTTATATACAGTATTTTTCTTGTGATCTGAGCTCTGTCAATTTATAGGTCAATTACTTCCCTTCAAGGCATGATTCTGTTCGTCATGCAGAAAGGGTCCCCATTCCTACTGCTCATATATCTGCAAAGCGTGAAAAGGTTAGTTTTATAGTTTTGGTTAATTGCTCTATATAACAATGTGAAACATGTGTTGTGAGTGAATCCATCTGACATGATTTTCAGTATAGATTGCATCACTTTATTTAATTTTCTTGCCCATGAAACTACACATTTTAGTAGCAGAATAAAAATTTGTAAAATATTCTATGAGAATATTAGCCAATCCATAATGTTTCTTTGGATACACTATTAAAGTGCTTCTAACAAAGAAGCAAAAGAAGAGACCCACTACCAACTACCTTGGTAAAATATTAAATTACCTTGGTTAAATATTAAGTTGGGTGCAAATTAATTTGAAATTTGCAGCGCTTACTTTTGACAATACTTTAGGGTAGAAGAAAGTGTTTATTATTGTCTTATAAACTAAATGACTAGAGTTTGCGATCAATGAAGTAGCGCCAATAAAATCGTTGAAACACTGTTTGTAATGGGGCGTGAATGTATTAACAATTGTACGCTTCTTGATGCAGTGCAATATTCCGAAGCAGAATAACTTCAAGCAGCCTGGAGAAAGATACCGTACTTGGGCACCTGACAGGTTCTTGCTACTAAATTCTGATATGATCAACATAAAATATGTTTGGTGATGTCTAATCTTTGGTTTTCTTTGCCTTTTTTAATCTTTTCAGGCAGGAAAGATTTCTCCGCAGGTGGGTAGAAGCTTTATCCGACCCTGATCCACGCATCACCCATGAAATCCGCAGCATTTGGGTATCATACTGGTCTCAGGTAAGATTTAGACATGCTATTTCATGAAACTAGAAAATTATAGTGTAGTTGAGTGAAAACAAAACTGTCCTTGTTTGCTCATACAATGGTCTTTATTGGTGTCAATATGCAGGTTGATCGTTCTCTTGGGCAAAAGTTAGCATCTCATCTGAATATGAGGCCAAGTATTTAAGTTTGTTGTCAAACATTGAATCATTGCAAGAGTTTCAGATGTGCAAAGTGTATCATAAAGAATGTTTGTTTGGATCACTTGAAAAGACTTTTATTTTCCTTTTGCTGTTATATCGTGAATGTATACCATAAATTCTATGTATGCAACTCGTTGAGCTGTTATAATAAATGCCGTTGGCATGTGTTAGTATTACTTAGCCTCTTGAGCTCTTTTCCAGTTGCTGCTCTTATATGTTTTAGTTGATGTTTGAACCGTTGTCTTGAATCAAATTGATTCTGATTTTGGCGCTCCTATTGGTTGCAAGCACTACTAGTTCAATGCAGTGCTAAAAATGTTTTCGGGTGTTGCTGAAATTTGGATCCAAAAGACCTGGAGATGGTCCATATAGGTGTCCTTGATAGGAATTAAAGATTTTTTATTTACCTTGTGTTGTAGATGGTGCATGTCACTTTATTTACTGTGTTGTAGATGGTGCATGTCACTTTATTTACTGTGTTGTAGATGGTGCATGCCACGTTTGAGTTTGTGAGAAATGTTAGACATTTTCTTTGCCCACCTCCCAACCTTCTAGGTCACCTCTGGCGAAAAACCACATATACCCCTGACTTCGGAAATGTATTTCCGAAATGCAAGAAAAAAGTGTTTTCGGAGATGCATCTCCGAAAGCGCTTTTTTTTTCTTCAAAATTTGTCTTATTTCGGAAATGCATTTTCAAAAACAGCATTTCGGAAGTTCATTTTCGAAATACTGCGCGTTTTGCAGATTTAGCAAAACAGCACCCCTCCCCTAATTCATTTACCCTAATTCAACTTCAAACACAACCCCTAAGAAATTTTGTGCAAACCACTTCCAAGGCTACATGAAAGGCTCCAATAACCTTGCTATACTACATTCAAAAGCCCTCCAATCTCTTCAATCGGTAAGCTTTTCGAGTTTTAGATATTTGATTAAAATTTCTATTAGAGTGTTTAGAAATAGCAAAAATTGTATTAGGTTAGTTTGGTTCTGCTATTTAGGTTGTTTAGAATGAATAAAAGTAGTTTTGAAGTAGGATTTTGGGGTCTGCCATGGAAGTTGTAGAAAACTTCTTCGCAGGGGTGTTTCGGAAGTTCATTTCCGAAAACACCTCCATTCCCAGTTTCGGAAATGAACTTCCGAAGTGTATCAGAAATGCAATTTTTTATAGTTTTTTTCTGTTGTCTCGCATATTAATCGATTTCAATTGTTTTCAGGAACATGTCAGACAACCAAGCACGCATCAGACAGGGTAGAGAGATCCAGACTGCGTCGGCTAGACGCGAGCGGGCAGCGCAACTGGCATCGACGCAGGGACGGGGGCAGGGCCGGGGACGTGTGCGAGTTTCCGTGGAGATAGACGAGGGTACCTGTACATCTGGATCGAGGAGTCGTCTAGCTCGGGTATCTTCTTCCCGCCAGCGAGAGGAGGAGGAGGAGGCAGTGACATACCACGAGGCGGAGGAGGTACCGGATGTTGACCCTCCACACAGGGAGGAGGAGGAGGAGGAGGAGGAGGAGGGCTACCTGGGAGGGCCCAGTGACACTTCCGTGCTGATTACCTACCACGAGCACGTCGCTCGGCGTATTTGGGAGGGAGAGGTATTTTTTATAATTTGTCCGACTATATTATTTAACCGTTTATAATTTAGTCGTTTATTCAATATTTTCTTAACGGTCTATTTAACATACTTTTTTATTTGTTTTTTTTGTAACACGAGAGAGAGCCTTTGAAAATGGTGAACCACTCCCGGAAGGTTTTCAGTCTGTTTAAACCAACTGCTGAGTGGTTTAACGACGCGGTGCGAGCTTCAGGACTTAATGGGCTCTGCATGACGGGGTATACCACCATCAGCCACAGCATGCTGGGGGCCTTTGTGGAGCGGTGACACCGGGAGACGTCTTCTTTCCACTTACTGGTTGGGGAGATGACGATCACCTTGCATGATGTGCAGTGTCTTCTCCACCTGTCGATCAGGGGGGGCGCTGTTGCACCACTCCCGGATCCAGAGGATCGAAGCCAGTGAGTGGATGGCGCTCTATTTGGGTATGGAGGCCGAAGTTGCTGACTTTGAGTGCATCACGACAAATGGGCCTCATATCCGGTTCACTACACTGAGCGCTTATTTCGAGCACCACCTGGTGGCGGCGGCCGAAGCCGAGGATGCGGGTGACGACCTATTTACACAGTATCACCGTGGCTGCGCTCTTCGGTGCTGGTACATGTTTGTGGTAGGCGCTGCAATCTTTGTGGACAAGAGTGCAAGATACGTCGACGTGACCTACCTCCGCTACTTCATGGAAGACTACCGTTCACCAGTGGAACTGGGGGTCAGCTACTCTGGCATACCTATACCAGAAGCTGAATGAGGCTCCAACTGGAGGACCAGGCAGTTGACCGGATCCTGCACACTACTTACGATACGTTTCATTTTAATTGTTTCGTATTTATTTATGTTTCGTATTTATTTTTAATACATTATCGTGTTTGTGTTTCAGAGCTGGATCATCTCTTACTTCTCCCGCATCCACGGCTTCCACATTGATCCTGAGTACGATGACGCCATGCCCAGGGCTGCCAGATACGTTCTCTAGAGGGGGGAAAATGCAGTGGGACCATACCGTGGGTACCTCGACCGCACGATGCACGATGACGGCACTTGGAGGCCATTCAGCGACTACACTCATGTTGTCCCCATTGACGGCATATCTTTATATTCTGGCTAGTTGGCATGCGGGACCAGCACCATGGTCCGGTATCTCCCTGAGCGGTGCATACGACAGTTCGGGTATGTGCAGATGATACCCAGGTCACCTTTTAAGGCTGCTCCCGACACAGTGACCCGAGTGCAGCTCACTGGCATATTTGAGGATTGGGAGCGTCATGTGGTACCGGAGGAGTATCGTCGCATTCGGGTCACCCAGGACTAGCACATTGTGGAGGGGTACGTCACATGGTTCTATCGGGTGTCACATCCTCTGCTGAGACCCGACGCTCCCGGCGCTCCTAGGCCAGCACACGAGGAGATCCTGGAGAATCAGCATGCCGAGGATGACCACACCATTGATCTCCTGCTGATCTGCCAGCAGATAGAGATGCTTGGGCGGGACGCGTTGGATCGATGTGTCGTTCATCAGGGCGGTCCAGAGGCAGTCGCCGTGATGGAGATGATTGTCACTGATGCAGGCCGTGCGGCGGCATACAGGCGGCAGAGGAGGTCCCAGGGAGAGAGGGTTAGGCATACCCAGTAGGGGTCCGGGTTTATTTTTTTTGTTTTCGGGTTGTATCTTTCGCACACTATTACTTTTTGGATCGACTTGTATATATTATTTGGATTTTATTTATCATATTAGTATTTTCTGTTTATATGTCGCTTATTTTAATTTGGCGTTTTCCTTTAATTAAAAATACGAGACTGTTTCGAAAAACATAAAAAAAAACACAATTTCTGCATAATTCGGAAGTGCATTTCCGAAACCCCCCAAAATCTGAAAAAAAGGTGTTTTCGGAAGTGAATCTCCGAAAACACCCCCCATTTGGTGTTTTCGGAGATGCACTTCCGAAGTCTGAGAAAATTTAAAAAAAAAAAACTTCGGAAATGCATTTTCGAAGCAGGGGTAAAGTGGCGTTTTTGCTGGGGGTGACCCCCCATAGGAAGGTGGGTAAAGAAAAAACCAAATGTTATTGAGTCTTAATGAGATACTGTTTTGAAAGTAAGTATAAACTTGGTCATGTTTTAGTGGAACATGTTTTTGTTTTAAAACTGACTTTCAAAATAAAAGGGAATTGCTTATTCTAACCAAAGTGGTGAAGACAAACTTTAAGGAATTTTGAAACCGTTCTTTAGAATTGAAAAAATCCAGAAGTGTATTTTTGAAAGTATTTTTTTTTTAATTTTTATATCAAAATACGTCTTATTTCATATATATTTTTTAAATTTAATCTGAAGACGTGTTTTTAGATTCATTTTATACGCACTTATACATTCCTTGAATGGCCTTTGGAAAAATAAAATTCCTAATAAGATTTTAATTTTTGGTTGGAGACTTTTGTTAAATAGAATTCCAACGAAGGTTAATTTGGCGAAGCGGAAGATTTTGGTGGATCCGTTATTTTTGTTGTGTCCGCTTTGTGGTTTGGAGGAGGAAAATGCGGAGCATCTCTTTGCTTTGTGTCCAGTGTCTCTTCATTGGTGTAATAAGTTTTGTGAGTGGCTTCGGATTGATGGTGCAACCTTTTCGGGTGATATTTTTAACTGCCTTTGTTCTTTGGAGTCTATTTGTAGAACCAAATATAAGATTAATAGTATATGGTTTTTGAGTTGGCTTTTTATTGGGGGGTTTGGAATTATAGAAATGGGATTACTATTAATAATGTCTCGTTGCGTAATTTTGATGTGCTTAGGATGATGAAATTAGTAGCTTGGGAATAGTTTTTATGTTCATACAATTCTAAAGATTCCATTCAATGGGTGGATTGCTGTGTGAATCCGACAATTTGTTTTTCTTGCTAGGATGGGTGGGGTTGGCGTGGTTTTTTTTCCTTCCTTTTGGGAGTGGTTTAGGCTCCTCTCTTTTGTAATCGTGGGTTAGCACTCCTTGTGCTTTTTAATATACCTTCTTTGATTATCAAAAAAAAAAAACTACAGAAGCAAGATTCTAGACATTGGAAGCAACATTATGATGAGCTTTTCAAGTTATCCCTTACTATTTCTCCTTGTCCGAACTTGATGATGAGTTGGGACTAGAATTAGAAACGAAATTTATCCAAAAGAATAAATATGGCCATCAGAGGAGATTAAAAGAATGGCAGAGAAGATTACACACATGGTGTAAAAAACAAATTTATACTTTTGAATTAATTCTCTAGTATATTTTCAGACTATTTTTTAACATAAAGTTATTGCTTGACTCATAAATGAATGAGTTGTGTCTGAATAAGGTGCTTAAATAATCCCCATTTCCCGATCACTTCTCTCAAATTTTAACTTCTTCTCCTTCAAATACTCCATCAGATCCATCGACTATGGTAGTATCTAAAGCTACTCGCTCCATCATCGAATAACAAGCCGCTGGTATTGCTGCCACTAAGGCTGCCTAAAATCCTCCACCTCAACTTCAAGGGACGAACGGTCAAGTCCTTATGGTTTTCATCCATTCTTTCATAAAGAGATCCTATCCAAACTAAGCCAAGTTAGGAAGCCTCCCAACATCTTAAATTCCCCGAATCTACTTCACGATTCCACTAGAGCGAACCTTCGCTCAAACCTCCAACATTGCATGTGATACTAGGACACAAGATGTTGTTTGGTTTTCAACTGCTAGAGGCTAATCTTAGCGTGCAAGGAGATAATGACTTGTTGAACAATGTTAATAACATGGTACAATAGAAGAATTATCAAGCTTAAACGAAAAGATTATTCAGAATTGAAGAAAGCCTATAACATGTTAGGCGACATCTCAAAAGAACCATGCCTCCATTCCTGAAGCTATACCAACACGCGTGATAATGCATCAAGAAGAAGTCCAGAAGTCTCTAAGCCATAAAAGACATCACAAACATAAGACTCAGACCCCCTTTCCTAAAGGAGAAAGAGGTAGCCACACTTCTTTAGAAGTACGCCGCCTCCCGGAGGAGAGAAAGGTATCAAGAAGATGCTCTAATCATTGCATAAAAGAAAAACCCCTTGTCTGCTCGCATCCTCGACAATATAATTTTGATATCTATGGAGAAGTCGCTAGAGCTCTACAGTTAAAACAGAATTGATGATCCAGATGAACATATCGAGCATGTAGATGACCTCCTAGAGTACTCCATGCACATGGAGTCACAAAGTGCAAACTGTTTGCATTAGCTATGATCAGATCCACAATTGCGTGGTTCAAATCTCTTCCTAATGGAAGTAATGATTCCTGTACGAACCTATGTGAGTCCTTCATCGCCCACTTCACCTCCAGAAAAGGCAACCCACTCTCATGGTCATACTAAATGGGATCACCCAAGGCAAGAAAGAAATCATATGTGGATATATTGACCGCTTTACCAAGGTGGTTGTGGCTGTGGGAAACTCAGATGAAAGTATTGAAGGCACTTTTATGCTCGTCCCCAAGTGTTAGGGGTGGCAAAATGGGCTACTCGCCTCTCCTCGCCCTTCGTTAATATTGCCAAAAAAAAGCGGGCGGGCAAGCCCGCCAAATGGAAATGGGCATAAAAATCTAGCCCGCCCGCCAAGGTGGCGGGCGGTAGGTTTGCCCGCCTATTTTTCTAAAATATTTTTTTCTTCATTTTTTTAATAGATTAGTGGGCTTTTTTACCTTTTAATTAAAATTTTCACTTAGTTCTTAGAATAATTTTTTATAAAGCATCTTTTTAATAAATTTTACTTAAAAAATATTAGATATATTCATACATAGATGTATAAATTAAAATTATCAAGAATTGAAGTTACTAGAATCAACTAAAAAAAGCGGGTTTAAGGCGAGACGGATTGAACGAATAGGTGAGACGGACTTTGGCGGGAGGCAGACACAAAATCCCAATCCAACCCTCCGTTTTTGGGGGTGTGCGGGCTGGTCCAACGGGCCACGATCCATTTTTCCACCCCTACCAAGTGCCATGCACAACTAATGGTACCTTAACCGCATATCCATTTTGGAAAATACCACCGAACCACTAGTTCATCCATCATATCCTCTATCAAAGGAATTGGAAAATGATCTTTAATGGTTAATTCATTAAGTCTTTGGAAATCCATGCATAAACACCATGATTTGTCTCTCTTTTACCCAAATAGTGGGGGAAGTAAGTGGACTCGTATTGTGCTGCACAATTCCTTGATCAAACATGTCCAACACTAATTTATCAATTACTGTTTTATGAACCAAAGAAAAATGGTAAGGACGCAGATTGAAAGGTTCGACCCCTTCTTTGAGAGTAATTTTGTGATAAAATCCAAGACGAGTAGGGGGTAAATGAGATGGCTTTTCAAAGATATCTACATAGGTAGTTAGCAAGTCAACAACAGGCGATAGAATATCCAAATTGATCACTGATGTGTGCATAACATGGCAAGTAGGCATCATGAGACTAGAATTCTCATTATTAATGGCTAAATAAACATAATTTAGCATCCTTTTGCACATCATGAGCAAATGATTTATTATTAATCAACTTGAGACTAGGTACCTTGGCATATTTTAACACAAATTTTATGCCCTGTAGATGGAATTCCATATGTAACTTGTCAAAGTCCCAAAGGATATGATCTAAATACTTCAACCATTGAATCCCTAGAATCAAATCGCAACACATGAGTGATAACACAATCACATCACTTGTGAATTAATCTTGTTGTAGTTTCCATTTGAATCATCGACAGATGAATGAGACTTCAAGTTGGTGGCCACCACCAGTAACTGTTAGTGGTGAAATATCTTCTAATTTGCAGCCAAGTGACTTTGCAATCTCCAAATTCAGAAAATTGTGTGTACCACCACTTTCAAGAATAATATGAAGAAGTTTCTTATCATGTGACCCGATGACAAGCATAATGTGGTAATTAGCAATACCAGTCAAAGCTTGCAATGATAAATAGGGGTTTCATAATCGTGAAGGGACTCGCTCTTAGGAACATGAATGTCCTCTCTTGATTCATTGTCCTCTCTGGAGTAAAGAGCTCATCACATAACATACATAAACCTTTGGGTCTATGTTCGACCATTTCTACTGCAGAAAATGTGCGATTAGGATGAAGAAAGGTGATTTTAGATGTGGGGTTTAATGTATTAGCTCTAGTTTCATTTGGAGATGCAATGGTGAATGAAAATATAGTGGAAGACGCAGATGGTGAAAAAGGTTTTGGAAGTGAATCATGATCTTTAGTGAAATTATGAAAACATAATGGATTTTCTTATGGGTTAGGGTTCGTAACTTCGTGTAACTTAGCGAGATTAGATACGTGAGCAATGGACGAGGGGTTGGACATTCTAACATGCATTTGGGTGTTATACTCAAGTCCAGATAGAAAAATACTAAGAGAATGCTCTGGGACCAGATTTACCTGTGTTAGAGCCAACTCAATTTGATCGATATACTCTTGAATCTTGCCGGTATGTTTGATCTATTATAGATAAGAAAAGGGATCCTCACACGCTTCCCCAAATCGAGTGGTAACGTCATTGACTTATTGTTGCCATGACGAATAAACATCAAACTTTTGGCGCATGTAGTTTAAACCCCATTGTAAAGCTAATCTATCAAGGTTAATTGACGTAAGGCGCACTTGCAAAGCTGCTATAGTTTCGTCTGAGAGAAAAAATTGATCACATTTGTAGAGCCAATCACGAACGTTTTTACCATCAAATCCGGGGAAGTCCATCTTGGACATTCAATTAGAGCAAACATTCTGATTATTGGCATGAGATCCATCGAAGTTATGTCGACCATTGGAGTCCTGAGAACTATGACCATCTTGAGCTCGAAGCAGGGTTCGAATCGCATTCATATCAATATTACGCTAAAGCTGCATCTACGTAAGACAGTCTTCAAAACCTTAAAAAAATATATGAACTTAAAACGCACTGATTATTTAAAGGGTAATGCTAACTTATGCTCTTAGGATATAATTAAAAAAATTTAGGAATTGTATATTTAATTTAATATAATTTCATAATTAATAATTGGAAATTTCTTTGGCCACCTCCCTACCTTCTAGTCCACCTCTGGTGAAAACCCCATACTACCCCTGACTTCGGAAATGGACTTCCGAAATGCATGAAAAAGGTGTTTTCGGAAGTTCATCTCCGAAAGCGCCTTTTTTTTTTAAAAAAAATTGTCTTATTTCGGAAGTTCATTTCCGAAAACAGCATTTCGGAAATGAACTTCCGAAATAAGACACGTTCTGCAGATTTAACAAAACACTCCCCCTCCCCCATTCATTTACCCTAATTCAACATCAAACAACACCAAAGGCGAAATTTTGTTCAAAGACTTCCAAGGCAACATCAAAGGCTCCAACAAGCTTCCTATACTACATTAAAAAGCACTCCAACCTCTTCAATCGGTAAGCATTTTGAGTTTTAGATCTATGCTTAAAATTGCCTAAACCCCTAAGATCCTTGAAAGGGTTAAATCATGTTATGTTTATGATGTCATGATGTCATGAATGTTATGCGAATGCAATTTGTTAGACTTAGTGTGAGATGGTAAGGACAAAGAAGTCCTTTCAACAAAACCTGCGGGGAAACGAAGGTTAGTAGCAAACACAAACAAGTCACACAAGTCACACAATTGCCTTAAGGGTAGGCTTGCATGAAGTTCATAGGTATATACCCTTCTTCCTTTCGTTTAGTTGGTTCAACCTGTCCTAAAACGTAACCAGGTTCTATGGTGCTCATATCCCTGATCTTTCTCGTGGGCATTGTCTCAACATAGCACTCAATCGGCCAGCCAAAAGCATCCCTTGAGTCCAATCTCAATGAGTGTAGCATCGAGTATCAACCGGCTTCAGTCAGGAATCCGAAGCCAGCCATCTCGCTACTTCTTATAAGCCAAAGTCAAGTTCAACTAAGGTTCTAAAGGCGAATTAGTGCTCATGACACCACGCGGTAGCCAAATGTCTCCTCGATCAGGTTCAAGGGCCATCAGGACAAACCAAAGCGTCGCACTAACGGTGGCCACCAGTTCAACCATAACGATACATGTCGTACAGCTTCCCTGGTCTCATGCCACATACTTAAGGTACACTAGATCCGGGTGTAGGACCTTTCACACAGCAGAATTCCCAAAACAGCCTTGAAAATTAAAACAAGCAAAACAAACAATAGAAAGCAATTAAAGTGAATCCTAAACTTTTAAGGTAACCCCTCTTTTATCGAATTTTATCCCCAGCAGAGTCGCCAGTTCTGTAATACGGTGAACTGACTTTTATAATCGAAAAATGTCGCGGTAAGCAAGAGTCGCCACCGACTTTTATTTTATCCAATTGGAAAGGCTAAAAGAACAGGAAAGACCTTTTGAAAAGATTTTGAGTTCGGGGGGTAAGTTATACAAAGGGAAGGTGTAAGGCACCCTTTGTATCCATGGTTATCCATGGGCTCTTAATTGCTTAGCTCACTTTTGTATTGTTTGAAATGTTTGAAAAGGAGGTGTGAAAAGTAAAAACTTCGAAAAAAGAACTTTAGCTTGTAAATAAGCGTAGTCTTTTTAAACTTGATTTGAAAAGAGTGAGAAAAGAGTTTTGAATTTTAGAGCAAGCAATTAATAGCAACTACCCTAAGTTTGAAAAAAACGTTCTTTTAGCTTTTCGGGTGAAAGGGTCTATCCATACCATAAGAGGGCAGGAAGTCTTTCAATTGGATGTGAAGGGTCATCGAGAATAATCGTTCGCCATAAGACTGTCCCTTGCCATAAAGAAGGCAGGTAGTCTAAGGGAAGGATATAATAGTCATTTTATCTTTTTAGGCATCATGCGAGGATACCTTAGCAATTGGGACAATCATCTTTATAAGGCAGCATCGAGGGAGTTTCAATAACTTTGAAGGCAACATTTGCTTTAGGTATCCTCGGAATCGAGGGACTTTGACTATTTAGCATATTTAGAGGCAACAGGTTTATAAGGCAACAGGCAACAGACAACAAGAGGGATTACCCTAGAGGTGCGTGTGTGCAGCAATCACGTGGTTCAGTTCGAATATTTAATCTTGTAATTAGTTATCCTAATTCTGTTAAAGGCTTGCACTCCCTAGGATTACTAACCACGCAGTTAAAATCATACGGAAATTAAAGGCAGAAAATAAATTCCTACGCTATTACAATAAACACCTGCGGGGATGGGGAAATTAAAAGACAGAAATAAGAGAAATCAATAATTAGTTTTATCATCTTGATCTTGGACCTTCCCTTGACCAACTCTACAGATTAAGAGGAAAATAAATAAGGGTGAGTGTATTGACTATTCGAGGCAAACCCTATTTTGGGCAAAAGGCAAAAAGTAAAATAATATTTATATAAAATAAAATAAGGATTGGAAACTTAGCTCTGATGGTGCGTAGTCGGAGGATCTTGGCTAACCCTGAAAAATAAAGAAGAGAAAGGTAGAAAACTTTTTGTGGCAAATACAAGGCATTGGTAATAAATAAAAGAGGAATTATGTAATTAAAAATAAAAAATAAATATATACATAAAAAAAAAACTTAGCTTTTGGTCGGGTGAAGCGCGTTGTCGGAGGATTTTGATTAAACCTGAAAATTGGGCACCTGAAAATTGGGCACAAAGAAGAGAAACAGGGTAGTGCATTTAAGATTCGTTAACTATGGGTATAAACCCTATTTTATACCCAAAAGGGGAATTAAATAAATAAATGGGATTGAACAAACCCTAAAGGCTAATGGAATCGAAAGTTCGATAAGATGGCTAAATGAGCCAGAATAGAATATAATGATTATAAGGTTAACCCTAATAATTAAGCGTATAAAAATTAAAATTAAAGGTTTGTAAAGAAAATCGAGTTTTCGATTAAATAACAAAAAAAACATTTTTTTGTAATTTATATAAGAAAATTTATTATTTATTTAAAAAGAATTTGAAGTAAATAATAAACTAAATTAAAAAAAGAATACATAAATAACTAAAAAAATTATGCAATAAAAATAAAAAAAATTTAGAAAGGAACTTAGCTGGGATCACATGTGGTACACCTGTGGAGGTCCATGGTGTGCAGCACATCCCTGGGCGTTTGATCACGCATCCTGGAGATCCCACCGTTAAGAGACGAGGGCATATCATGGACTAGCGTTGGCTAGCTGCATAGGATTTGCAGGCAATACAAAATATAAAAAATAACAATTGTGTCATGAGTGGGAATCGAACCACAGACGCTAAGGTTAGTAAAACGCTTGGCTTCTCACCACTTGGACCATACATCGTTCCTGTAAGTCAACCAACAACTAAAATATATATATACAAAACAAATGATTTAAAATTTAAAACAAAAACTAACACGCGCGCTCATCTTCTTCTTCCTCATTCAGATTTCTAAAAAAAAGGACACTTTTGGCTACGGTTTTGCGGCGTGGCCGTAGACCCTGCTCCCTAAAACCTGCAAACGAACATCACAGAATACCAAGAAATAGCGTAGATCAACCGCATACAACCTTGCGAACCCAATGGAATCCCTGATTTGGTCTGAAACTATCTAAAATCATAATTCCCCAAAATCGTGGCTATGAACCCTAACCTTGGAATATTCTTCAATCCTCCACCAAAATCAAATTAGACATCCAGATATCATGCAATTATCAATATAAACATAATCATAGGCTTAAAATTCATTTAAGACTCATATATTGATGTAATCAGAATCGAACATGTATGAACAAACCGTAAGGTGTGGTGATGAGAATTCTGTGCGTTTTCGAAGGTTTGCAAGAGCTGGATTTGCTTCAGGGGACTCCGAGAAGGCCTCCTTGATCGCTAGAATGGCTTGATTCGGCCTCCAAATCCCTCTGCTGACTTACTGGTTTTCACGCTTTTTTTTTTCTGGGAATAGGATTCCGGTTGCAGCCAATTCTCCCCCTCCTGTGCGGTGTTGTTTTGCTTTTATAATCCCGAATTAGGTCTTCAAAATTAATTCCAGATTGAATCTTCGTTAAATGCTGATTGAATGAGATTGAGGACAGTTTTTGTTTTGATTTTGTTTTTGGAAGTAAATGATGAAGATTTGATTCAAGAGCAATTTGATTTGTTTTTTTTTTTTTTCTGTGATAAAATTTTACAGCTAAAATATTTGGACGTATCTTCTCTTTCTACCACTTTGGACCAAATTTTAATTACGTGATATTTGATTTTGTCAATAACAATATAATAACAATAAAAATCTACTAAAATAAAATACAAAAATTATTCTTCTTAACATTTTTTTTTAATATGATAAGGATGATAATAATAAAAACCATAAAAATCTACCTAATATGAAATAATAGCACAATTAATTTTTAACATTAAAACAATATAAACTATAGAAATTTAATATGAAAAAGTATAATAACAATACAAAATTTAAAAAAAAAACTAGTTAGTAAAATAAAAAAATGACAAAGTAATAATAAGAGAAAAATGTCAAAAATAATGAAGGTTGTGGGATTCGAACTCAAATTCTCTCAACCTGCATTTCTTACCCTTACCTTGCTATCCACTGGGCCGGTGCATTTATCTGAAATAAAATTACATTTGCAAATATGTGAGGGCAAATTTTGGGGTATGACAGCTGCCCCTGTTCAATTATCTTAAACCTGAAGATGTAGAGTGGTTTATATGCCAGTCGGTATCTGAAGGTGGAAGATGATTGAACACTAGAATACCAAGAAATTTGCCCTAGCTGAAGTAGGGACTTTTGTCGGAGATGGGCTTAAAGATGCCATCCAGGCCTTGAGAGAACGTTTATTGGAGATTGATCGTGTCAGCACTGTTCGTAGTGACTGAATTAGATCTAAATCCTTTGAAATATTCATGGAGGATGCTCGAAACTAAGTATCAGAACTAAATCGTCGTCTTGATTATTTCTGAACTATCTTCGAAATAATTGTCACAATTAAATCTCTATCTTGATTATCTCTGAACTATCTTTGGAGGATACCCAAAATTAAGTGTCAGAATTGAATAACTATCTTGATTATCTCTGAACTGTTAAGTATCAGAATTAAATCTCTGTCTTGATTATCTCTGAACCATCTTTGGAGGATACCCAAAATTAAGTGTCAGAATTAAATAACTATCTTGATTATTTCTGAACTATCTTTGGAGGATACCCAAAATTAAGTGTCAAAATTAAATCTTCGTCTTGATCATTTCTGAACTATCTCTGGAAGATATCCAACATTAAGTGTCTGAACTAAATCTTTGTCTTGATCATTTCTGAACTATCTCTGGAGAATATCCGGAACTAAGTATCAGAATTTAGATATATGTGTTGATTATCTCTGAGCTATCTTTGGAAGATATCCAAAATTAAGTATCAGAACTAAATCTCTGTCTTGATGATTTCTGAACTATCTCTGGAGAATATCCGGAACTAAGTATCAGAATTTAGATATATGTGTTGATTATCTCTGAGCTATCTTTGGAAGATATCCAAAATTAAGTATCAGAACTAAATCTCCATCTTGAATGAGCGTCAGAATTAAATCTTTGACCTGATTATCTCTGCACTATATCTAGAAGACAATGTTTATTTGATTGTAGGAGTAGGCTGAAAAAGGAACATTAGTTTTATGCAATGTTGTGATGCATGTATTGTAATGTTTATGAATGGAAATGTTATGCATAGGCAATGAGGCGTATGTATGTTATGTATGAATTTACTATGACACATGATGTATGAAAACGATTTATGCTATTTAGGGTATCTTGAGAAAATAAATCCTTCTATTGTTTGTAATTTCAATGTTTGGTCTTGTCTTGAAGATGCTCAGCTGGGAATTTATGATTCTTGCTTGGGGATGATCAGTATCTTGATGTACCCTTGATTGGGAAAAAAGACATTAATAAACCATGTTGGCAAAGAGCAAAGTGTTGGAGAACTGACAGTGTTGAAGATGTAAACTCTGTTGGGGATCCATATCTGTGTCGGGACGAGAACTTTTGAAGATGTCTTCTTAATGATTACTCTGTGGGGATATGATCTTGTGAACCCGACTCTGTGGGGAGATATGGGTGTCTTGAAAGTTGCCCCCAATGATTATAGCACCTGCCATTCCTGGATTTTGTGTTGATTAGAACAGGTCAATGAATATTGATCGAAGCGTTGAACATGCCTTGTATAACTTTGCCCCAGCTAGTAGGAACTTGAAGAGATTCAACTCGCGAGGACTTTATGAGGTGTGCACTACGGGCGACATGCCCCTAGTAATCATAGGCCCAAGACAATGTCCTATGTTGGTTGAGAAGTAGCTTCAGGTCTTCTTGGATGCATGCCCCTGGTCGGCATCCTTGAGATATTCTTGGAATATTGACTTGATTGCCCCAGATTGGTTGGGCAAAACATGTCATGCCCCTTGTATTCATAAGAGACATGGCCTCTTGGAGTAATATTGTCTGTCGGGATAACTTTCAGTCATTAGTTGTACTCTGTGCAAGTTCTTTCTGTTGCTAACATTTGAAATTATGTAGCAGAATATGTTTAATAATGTATTCATGAGATGCAATGTATACGTTTATCTTGAGTTTTTGAAAAACATTAAAGCAGGAGATGTAAAAACATGACATTTGTAAGAACATGATATTTATAACAACATGCCGTTTGTAAAAAACGTGACATCAACTTGGCATTTATGGTAAACCTTAAGGAGTCAGGATACCTTTTTGGTAACAGTATGCTTTCGAACTACCCATGTTTCAATTAGGACTTTCAAAGGTTGTAACGTGGCTTGGTTCACGGTTTAAGAAACAAAGGATAAAGGCTCAAAATTTGATTGTACCCACCCCTCTTCGTGATGATCTTCAATCCTAAGCTCAGTTGATTCAACTTATGCATTCAAGTTCCAAGAGATCTATGGATTTGCGCCTTTGATAATGTTGATGGTTCGCAAGTAATGAGAACTTCTGATATGGCAGTCATTTCTTCCTTTTGGTAGTCACAACTTTGAGTTGTTCAAGAATTTATTGACTTCTCCTTTTTCATCTTTTTGATATCCCTAACTTTTGCCTGAACTGTCTATTGTGAGCTTACAGTCAGCGGGATGCCTTGATTTTTGCCTAAGTCATCTTTTTATTTTTGACTTAGCAGGCTTTTCTTTGTATATATGTTTTTCGTTTTTTCCTTTTTGAAAAATAATGACTGCCTTGCTTGATTGATGAACCGTCATTGTCTTTTGATTGACATTTCCAACACTTCTTTGATGCGTGCGGTTGAACGTTTGTGATTGAAACCTTTGTTGAAAGGTGTACTGAATGGTTCTCTTAAAATAGAATGCACAGCCAAATTAACTGAAAACTACCCTGCCCCAGGTTATGATCAAAGGTTTTGAATTATTCAAGAAAGAAAACTCCTACAACTTAGGCTCAAAAGGGTTAACGAGGGATTATCATCCTTATATCTCCACTGTTTAGGAATTGAAATAATGCCTGTACATCGTCAACATAGTCCGTTCAAAAGCATACTGTATGAGGTTGCGGTATCGTTTTCGTCATCCTCCCTGAAAAGGCTTACAGCTTAGCAGGAGTTGAATAAACACAAAACATATGCAAAGTAAATACGTGATTTGAAATGAATGATAACGAAATAATGTATTCAAGACAAACATATGCAATGCACTGATGATAATTATTAAAACAGATAATGTCTATCATAAGTCGAATGTTTAAACAAACAGAATAGAAATTGCAAACAAAAGTAAATCTAATGATCTAAAAAGTTCATCCTTCTAGCCATCCATAGTATTAGCAATCTTGTTGTGATTAGGCATGGGAGCAGTGATCACATTAGGAGTTGCAGGAGTGTCGAACTCAATTTCGCCAGCGTCGATCATATCTTGGATCTTGTTCTTCAACGGCCAACAATTCTCTGTGTCATGTCCAGGACTATTAGAATGATATGCGCATCTCGCATTGGGCTTGTAACTAGGAGCAGAGGTGTTAGGATTCTTAGGAGGATCCCTAAGGGTGATCAAATTTGCCTTTAGCAGATGTTGTAAAGCTTGAGCTAGCGACGTGTTGATCTTTGTGAATTGACGTCTGGGTGTATCTTGTTTGTTTTGACGACCTTGTTGAGGCGTCGGTGTGGAGCTCAGAACTGCCCCAATAGATTGATCATGGTTCATCCTTTTCTGCCCATGCACAGCATTTGAATCCGACCTCCCATTGAAATGCTTTTTTGTAGTACCTGAGGATGTAGCCACTTGAATCTTACCACTTCGAATGCCATTCTCGACACGTTCCCCAATCAGTATGAGTTCAGTGAATCCAGATGATGAACTTCCCAGTAAATGACTATAGAAAGGGCCAGTCAATGTATTCATAAACATATCTACCAGCTCTCTATCAGTCAAGGAAGGTTTGACTCTTCCAGCTAGATCTCTCCATTTTTGAGCATATTCTTTGAAACTTTCATTAGAGCCCATAGACATGCTTTGTAGTTGCATGCGAGTTGGTGCGAGGTCGGAATTGTATCGATATTGTTGGTAGAAGGCACCCATCAAATCCTCCCAGGTACTGATGTTAGCACTTTCCAATTGATAGTACCATTCGAGTTGAGTTCCAGATAAGCTTTCTTGAAAGAAATGGATCCAGAGCCTCTTATCAGCAGTGTGAGGCTGAATCTTCCTTACATAAGACCTCAAGTGTAGTTTAGGACAAGAGACTCCATCATACTTAGCAAAGGCGGGAGTTTTGAATTTTGGAGGAATAACGACCCCAGGAACAAGTCCAAGCTCTTCAAAATCCAGCCCAGGTATCTTCTGAATTTCCACGCTTCTCAAGCGCTCTTCTAACATCTTGTATTTGTCATCGGGATGTTCGTCCACATGGTAATAGTCCTCTTCTTCTTCAGAGAGTTTGGCAGAATCGTGGTTACTTTTTGCATCAGTTTTGATACTAGCATCATCATCTTGCTCATCCTCATCACTTTCTTCGGAGGCTTCAGCATCCCTGAGTTGCAAGATCGGTCTAAGCTTTTTCACCTGAGTCTTCTTACCCTTCTTTTTCTTCTTTTTAGTCAGCATGGCTTTCAGCTCTTCTTGCCCCTTGGACAAATTCAGAATCAAGGCTTGGAACTCAGTGTTTTGAGCTTGGAGATCCTTAACTGATTGTTCGAGATTCATGATGCTGAAATAAACAGCGAGGAAGGATGAGAAATCCATCATAGGAAACCTGTTATGCGATGTTATGAATGCAAATGAAATGTTTTCAAGGATCTTTAGGAATCTAGTTAGCAGCATTAGAAAATGAGTTGGTCACGTCTTTGTTTGAAAGATTCTAAATTTTGTCTTTGAACGTCCTTCTTTGAGAATCAAGCTCACCATATCGAGTGGGTCATCGCCTCTGATTCGGGATACTTTTGAATTTGAAAATGCATGGCTAGAGAAAAATAAATCCTCTTGCCCCTTGATTGGTACTGTGTCTTTGAATTGGAAGGTATGTGGCCAGAGGAAAATAAATCCTCTTGCCCCTTGATTGGGGAATCAACCTTTGATAGAGGTACCTGAAATTGTGCGCCCTAAACCCCTAAGATCCTTGAAAGGGTTAAATCATGTTATGTTTATGATGTCATGATGTCATGAATGTTATGCGAATGCAATTTGTTAGACTTAGTGTGAGATGGTAAGGACAAAGAAGTCCTTTCAACAAAACCTGCGGGGAAACGAAGGTTAGTAGCAAACACAAACAAGTCACACAAGTCACACAATTGCCTTAAGGGTAGGCTTGCATGAAGTTCATAGGTATATACCCTTCTTCCTTTCGTTTAGTTGGTTCAACCTGTCCTAAAACGTAACCAGGTTCTATGGTGCTCATATCCCTGATCTTTCTCGTGGGCATTGTCTCAACATAGCACTCAATCGGCCAGCCAAAAGCATCCCTTGAGTCCAATCTCAATGAGTGTAGCATCGAGTATCAACCGGCTTCAGTCAGGAATCCGAAGCCAGCCATCTCGCTACTTCTTATAAGCCAAAGTCAAGTTCAACTAAGGTTCTAAAGGCGAATTAGTGCTCATGACACCACGCGGTAGCCAAATGTCTCCTCGATCAGGTTCAAGGGCCATCAGGACAAACCAAAGCGTCGCACTAACGGTGGCCACCAGTTCAACCATAACGATACATGTCGTACAGCTTCCCTGGTCTCATGCCACATACTTAAGGTACACTAGATCCGGGTGTAGGACCTTTCACACAGCAGAATTCCCAAAACAGCCTTGAAAATTAAAACAAGCAAAACAAACAATAGAAAGCAATTAAAGTGAATCCTAAACTTTTAAGGTAACCCCTCTTTTATCGAATTTTATCCCCAGCAGAGTCGCCAGTTCTGTAATACGGTGAACTGACTTTTATAATCGAAAAATGTCGCGGTAAGCAAGAGTCGCCACCGACTTTTATTTTATCCAATTGGAAAGGCTAAAAGAACAGGAAAGACCTTTTGAAAAGATTTTGAGTTCGGGGGGTAAGTTATACAAAGGGAAGGTGTAAGGCACCCTTTGTATCCATGGTTATCCATGGGCTCTTAATTGCTTAGCTCACTTTTGTATTGTTTGAAATGTTTGAAAAGGAGGTGTGAAAAGTAAAAACTTCGAAAAAAGAACTTTAGCTTGTAAATAAGCGTAGTCTTTTTAAACTTGATTTGAAAAGAGTGAGAAAAGAGTTTTGAATTTTAGAGCAAGCAATTAATAGCAACTACCCTAAGTTTGAAAAAAACGTTCTTTTAGCTTTTCGGGTGAAAGGGTCTATCCATACCATAAGAGGGCAGGAAGTCTTTCAATTGGATGTGAAGGGTCATCGAGAATAATCGTTCGCCATAAGACTGTCCCTTGCCATAAAGAAGGCAGGTAGTCTAAGGGAAGGATATAATAGTCATTTTATCTTTTTAGGCATCATGCGAGGATACCTTAGCAATTGGGACAATCATCTTTATAAGGCAGCATCGAGGGAGTTTCAATAACTTTGAAGGCAACATTTGCTTTAGGTATCCTCGGAATCGAGGGACTTTGACTATTTAGCATATTTAGAGGCAACAGGTTTATAAGGCAACAGGCAACAGACAACAAGAGGGATTACCCTAGAGGTGCGTGTGTGCAGCAATCACGTGGTTCAGTTCGAATATTTAATCTTGTAATTAGTTATCCTAATTCTGTTAAAGGCTTGCACTCCCTAGGATTACTAACCACGCAGTTAAAATCATACGGAAATTAAAGGCAGAAAATAAATTCCTACGCTATTACAATAAACACCTGCGGGGATGGGGAAATTAAAAGACAGAAATAAGAGAAATCAATAATTAGTTTTATCATCTTGATCTTGGACCTTCCCTTGACCAACTCTACAGATTAAGAGGAAAATAAATAAGGGTGAGTGTATTGACTATTCGAGGCAAACCCTATTTTGGGCAAAAGGCAAAAAGTAAAATAATATTTATATAAAATAAAATAAGGATTGGAAACTTAGCTCTGATGGTGCGTAGTCGGAGGATCTTGGCTAACCCTGAAAAATAAAGAAGAGAAAGGTAGAAAACTTTTTGTGGCAAATACAAGGCATTGGTAATAAATAAAAGAGGAATTATGTAATTAAAAATAAAAAATAAATATATACATAAAAAAAAAACTTAGCTTTTGGTCGGGTGAAGCGCGTTGTCGGAGGATTTTGATTAAACCTGAAAATTGGGCACCTGAAAATTGGGCACAAAGAAGAGAAACAGGGTAGTGCATTTAAGATTCGTTAACTATGGGTATAAACCCTATTTTATACCCAAAAGGGGAATTAAATAAATAAATGGGATTGAACAAACCCTAAAGGCTAATGGAATCGAAAGTTCGATAAGATGGCTAAATGAGCCAGAATAGAATATAATGATTATAAGGTTAACCCTAATAATTAAGCGTATAAAAATTAAAATTAAAGGTTTGTAAAGAAAATCGAGTTTTCGATTAAATAACAAAAAAAACATTTTTTTGTAATTTATATAAGAAAATTTATTATTTATTTAAAAAGAATTTGAAGTAAATAATAAACTAAATTAAAAAAAGAATACATAAATAACTAAAAAAATTATGCAATAAAAATAAAAAAAATTTAGAAAGGAACTTAGCTGGGATCACATGTGGTACACCTGTGGAGGTCCATGGTGTGCAGCACATCCCTGGGCGTTTGATCACGCATCCTGGAGATCCCACCGTTAAGAGACGAGGGCATATCATGGACTAGCGTTGGCTAGCTGCATAGGATTTGCAGGCAATACAAAATATAAAAAATAACAATTGTGTCATGAGTGGGAATCGAACCACAGACGCTAAGGTTAGTAAAACGCTTGGCTTCTCACCACTTGGACCATACATCGTTCCTGTAAGTCAACCAACAACTAAAATATATATATACAAAACAAATGATTTAAAATTTAAAACAAAAACTAACACGCGCGCTCATCTTCTTCTTCCTCATTCAGATTTCTAAAAAAAAGGACACTTTTGGCTACGGTTTTGCGGCGTGGCCGTAGACCCTGCTCCCTAAAACCTGCAAACGAACATCACAGAATACCAAGAAATAGCGTAGATCAACCGCATACAACCTTGCGAACCCAATGGAATCCCTGATTTGGTCTGAAACTATCTAAAATCATAATTCCCCAAAATCGTGGCTATGAACCCTAACCTTGGAATATTCTTCAATCCTCCACCAAAATCAAATTAGACATCCAGATATCATGCAATTATCAATATAAACATAATCATAGGCTTAAAATTCATTTAAGACTCATATATTGATGTAATCAGAATCGAACATGTATGAACAAACCGTAAGGTGTGGTGATGAGAATTCTGTGCGTTTTCGAAGGTTTGCAAGAGCTGGATTTGCTTCAGGGGACTCCGAGAAGGCCTCCTTGATCGCTAGAATGGCTTGATTCGGCCTCCAAATCCCTCTGCTGACTTACTGGTTTTCACGCTTTTTTTTTTCTGGGAATAGGATTCCGGTTGCAGCCAATTCTCCCCCTCCTGTGCGGTGTTGTTTTGCTTTTATAATCCCGAATTAGGTCTTCAAAATTAATTCCAGATTGAATCTTCGTTAAATGCTGATTGAATGAGATTGAGGACAGTTTTTGTTTTGATTTTGTTTTTGGAAGTAAATGATGAAGATTTGATTCAAGAGCAATTTGATTTGTTTTTTTTTTTTTTCTGTGATAAAATTTTACAGCTAAAATATTTGGACGTATCTTCTCTTTCTACCACTTTGGACCAAATTTTAATTACGTGATATTTGATTTTGTCAATAACAATATAATAACAATAAAAATCTACTAAAATAAAATACAAAAATTATTCTTCTTAACATTTTTTTTTAATATGATAAGGATGATAATAATAAAAACCATAAAAATCTACCTAATATGAAATAATAGCACAATTAATTTTTAACATTAAAACAATATAAACTATAGAAATTTAATATGAAAAAGTATAATAACAATACAAAATTTAAAAAAAAAACTAGTTAGTAAAATAAAAAAATGACAAAGTAATAATAAGAGAAAAATGTCAAAAATAATGAAGGTTGTGGGATTCGAACTCAAATTCTCTCATACCTGCATTTCTTACCCTTACCTTGCTATCCACTGGGCCGGTGCATTTATCTGAAATAAAATTACATTTGCAAATATGTGAGGGCAAATTTTGGGGTATGACAACATGCATGTGGTAGGCACTGCATGCTTTGTGGACAAGAGTGCCAGGTACGTCGACGTGACCTACCTCCGCTATTTCATGGACCTGGATACCGTTCACCAGTGGAACTGGGGGTCAGCTACTCTGGCATATCTCTACCAGAAGCTGAATGAGGCCTCCAACTGGAGGACGAGGCAGTTGGTCGGATCCTGCACACTGCTTACGGTACGTTTTATTTTAATACATTATCGTATTTATTTATTTATTTATGTTTCGTATTTAATTTTAATAGATTATCTTGTTTCTGTTTCAGAGCTGGATCATCTCCTACTTCTCCCGCATGCACGGCTACCACCTCGATCCTGCGTACGTGGAGGCCATGCCCAGGGCCGCCAGATACGATCTCCAGAGGGGGAACGATGCGGTGGGACCATACCGTGGATACCTGGACCGCACTCTACACGACGACGTCACCTGGAGGCCGTTCAGCGACTACGCTAAGATTGTCCCCTTTGACGGCATTGCACTTTATTCAGGCTGGTTGGCCTGCGGGAGCAGCATCATGGTTCGATATCTCCCTGAGCGGTGCATGCGTCAGTTCGGAATCGTGCAGCGGATACCCAGGTCACCCTTTGAGGCTGCTCCCGACACTGTGACCCGAGTGCAGCTCACTGCCATATGGGAGCATTGGGAGGATCATGTGGTACCGCTGGAGTACCGTCTCACTCGGGTCACCCAAGACTGGCAAGTGAGGAGGGATACGTCACATGGTTCTACCGGGTGTCACATCCTCTTCTGAGACCCGACATTCCCGGCGCTCCTAGGCTAGCACACGAGGAGATCCTGGAGAACCAGTAGGCCGAGGATGATCACGCCATTGATCTCATGCCGATCTGCCAGCGGATATCGATGCTTGGGCGGGACGCGTTGGGTCGAGGTATCGTGGAGCGGGGCGGTCCAGAGGCAGTCGCCGTGATGGAGATGATCGTCACTGATGCGGACCGTGCGGCGACATACAGGCGGCATAGGAGGTCTCAGGGCGAGAGGTTTAGGCACACCCAGTAGTGGTCGGGTTTATATATTTTTTGTTATCGGATTGTATCTTTAGCACACTATTTTTATTTTTTTCGGTTTGTATATATTATTTTCATCGGATTAGTATTTTTTTTGTTTAGTTATCATATTAGTATTTTCAGTTTATCTATTGCTTATTTTATTTGGCGTTTACGTTTAATTAAAATGCGAGACTGTTTTAGAAAAAACATAAAAAAAAAACACAGTTTCTGCATAATTCGGAAATGAACTTCCGAAACCCCCCAAAATCTGAACAAAGGTGTTTTCGGAAGTTCATTTCCGAAAACACCCCCCATGAGGTGTTTTCGGAGATGCACTTCCGAATTAAGGAAATTTTTTTAGAAAAAAAGCGCTTCAGAAGTTCATTTTCGAAACAGGGGTATTTTGGGATTTTCGCTGGGGGTGACCCCCATAGGGAGGTGGCTAAAGAAATTTTCTTAATAATTTTGTTGTTTTTTCAATACAAAATAAACATTTTTTTTAATTGTTTATAATATGCGTAAAGACACAAGTTAGCATTACTCTTATTTAAAATCTTAAAAAAAAAAAAAAATCCCACAATGACACTCTTTAGCAAGACTAAGTAATAAAGCCAAAGCCCTAAATCCTATGAGACACCATAAACCCTAAATCTCAATAAAGCCAAAATAAAGCAAATGGAAACAACAGAAGCTGAATAAAGCGGAACGGAAATGGCCACTGCTATGTCGTCGTCTTCCTCTCTCCCCCATAGGTCCACTCCAACAGAAGACATGATCAGTTCACTTCCAGACTCAATTCTCTCTCACATTCTCTCCTTTCTTCCCACCAAACACTCCGTCGCCACAAGTCTCCTCTCAAAGCGATGGAATCCATTATGGCGTTCAGTACTTAATCTCGATTTTGAACAAAATTCCTCCACAACCGGAGAAGATGGTATAGCCAGAGTCATGCTACTGAGAGACAACAGCTTACCAATCCGATCTTTACGCCTCCAGGGCGGTAATCTCAAATCCATCAACACATTTATTGATGCAGCAATACAGAGAAAAGTTGAAACCCTAAACCTTGGAATGAGTTATGAATATGCATCTCAGTATATTACTAGTAATATTTTTACGTGTAAAACACTCACTGTTCTCAAACTGAACAACATGTGTGTGAGTAACCTTCCTCTTCAACTGCATGTTCCTCTACTCAAAATCATGTACTTGGTTGAAGTGGCGTTCGAACGTTATGAAGATATTATTAATCTTCTCTTAGCCTGTCCCATCCTAGAGGATTTGGTAACTGTCCAGTTAAGTGTACTTCATTGGAGGAACTTTATTCATGATATATATACATTTTCTTTGGAAAAATGCTTGCCCAATTTGGTGAAAGCAGATATTTCTCAAAACCTAACCATTCCTCTCTTCTTGCTTTCTCAGACACACATTCTGCGTGTAAATCTGGTATGAAGATTTTTTTTTTAATGTTCTTCAATGTTTGTGTCTCTATAAATGTTTAAGTTCCAAAGAGTTGGTTTGAACTCGGCCTTCGACAAGTAACAATGTTAAATCTCTATGAGGGAGACTTTTGTCTCCCTCTTGCTTCGAGAAATTAATCTTTAACGTCTATCTATCGTGTCTATATAAAGATTTAATAATGATAGTTGATAAACTAGCTGATAGCTATAGCTGATAGATTCTATGAAGCACAGACACACCTCTAGAAGTAGGCGTGTCGTGGTCTGACACTTATATGACACTCGTACGACAATTGAAAAAGTCAAATAAGTGTGCTAAAAAATAAGACAAGTGTCCATAAAAAATTGAATTTTTTTGAATCGGTGCTCGTTACCTTATGACACTCATACAATACGTGTCTCATAATTTAGACAAATTTTCTTTTAAAAAATTTGTGTTTTTGTTTTCCTCAACACATTTTATATATTTTTTAGACAAATCTCATGCATGATTAAACGGACTAAAGATGTATTAAAACAATGTTATCTATGAAAAATCAAAAGCTTTAATTTTGATTACATTGTTTGTAACTCTTTTAATATTAGATGCATAAATGAAACTAAAAAACTATGATATAGCGGTGTTTGTGTCTTAGATTTTTTATACATCGGTGTTGAAGTGTCCGTATCTATATCGTGTTGCAGTGTCCGTGTCAGAGTCTACGCTTCATATGATAGATTATAACGGTTTGTTCAATGAACCAAAGAAGTCAATTTTGCTTATAATAGTTGCTGGAAAGTAGTAGTCACTTTAGTACTTAGAAATGTTAGACATTTTGTGTATAAATGTTCTAATGTTTTGTTTTTGTAATTCATGCAGACCCGTGTCACTCCCTTTTATATTGAGCACAATTTTCACAATCTAACCCAAATGGAGTTAGTCTTCTTTCCCTGTCATCAGGGTAATATTTGGAAGGGAAAGTGGAGTTGGATGCTAAAAGTGCTTCACCATAGTCCCAAGCTTCAACATCTTACCATTAACCAGGTTTTATATATATGTTGTGTAATTTGATGATTTAATTTGAAAATTCTATTTCTAAATATGTTAACTTATGTTTTTTTTTTGTGGAAATCTATTTGAATGGGGGTATAGGAGACAAGAGATGGAGTAATTTATGAGACGGATTGGGAGGACCCAGAATTTGTTCCACAATGCCTTTCATCTCGGCTTAGAACTTGCATGATTAGAGATTGTAAAGGCAGGAAGAGTGAGCTTCAATTTGCCGAATATATTATGCAAAATTCAAAAATATTAGGTACCATGACAATTTACAGTGCGTATTCCATAGATTTAAGTGCAAAGCATCTAATGTTACAAAAACTATGTGCGTGCCCAAGGAGCTGTAAACTTATATTTGATGTATGAGGAATATTAGGTAACTTGATAAGAGTTAAGTGCAATGTATCAAATGTTACAAAAACTATTTATGGCTGTAAACTTTTATTGGATTAATGAGGGTATATCTCTGGCTTTTTTTTTGTTAGATTTTACGTATGTGCACGATTTGCCTAAAGATTGAACACGCGGTTATATATACTAGATCACACCAGATTTTGAATGTGTAAGGTGAGAAAATGCAATGATCACACCAGATTTTGCGTCGATAAGGGATCTGCTTTAAACCTTGCTGCCAAAAGCAGTGGCCTTTTTCTCATGACGTTGTAGCCTATTCGCTATCTCATGTCCTACAGCCTAAACCCTTGCCTCTCTCACACATATAACCCATTCCTCTTGTGTGGATTATGGGCACAACGAGCTTCAAATCTCCGGTGCTGGTTTTAGAATGTGATAACTATGAAGTATGTTTTGTTGATTGGGCCAGTTTAGGTGCTGGTAGTTGCTCATAATCCTCTCACAGTGGCGTTTAGATGGTTGAGGGATCAACTCCAGTGAGGAAGAGTCCTGAAATTTTACCTTCTAACCACAATGGACGGTAGCCTTTCATCTATCCCATCCTCTCATTTGAAATGGTAAGGCACTACAAATATATCATCAGCTCAATCAATATCTTACTAAAACACATGTTTGTTTTAGAGTTTAGTAGCAACCCAGTATTAGAGCTATACACATATTAAAAAAAAAGAAAGAAAGTAGAATCAATTGTGTGTATTGCAATTTACGTTTATATATACAAACACGACAAGAAATGTTGTCCCCAGCGACATATATTAGCGACGTGCAACACACGTGGCTAAATATTGTCTTTTGCGACGTGACATACACCTCGCTACTATTTTTTTAATTTTAAATAACATTATTGACATAAAGTAGTGAGGCGTCAGACATTGGGGTTTGTAAAAAAAATTGCGACGTGAGCTAAACGTCACTATATTAAGTTTTTAAATAAAAATAGATAAAGTTATAACATTCACATAGGGGGGAAATTCAAATTTTAAAAAAATTGGTTGTGACGTTACTTACACGTCGCAACATTTATTGGAAAATTACAACGTTCCTTTGACCTGACATGGTTTCAGAACATCATTAATTGGTATGACCGTTTGAGTGTAGCGACGTGTAACACACGTGGCAAGTTGCGACGTGATTTTAACGTCGCTGATGTGTTTATAGATACACGCATTTCTCCTTCTCCCCCTTTACCATTTCAAACAGATTTTCCTTCTTCCCCTTCTCTGCAACTCAAAAACCCCCATTTCCTACACAAACCCAAATTTTCTCCTCTCCCAAAATCCCCAATCTTTCAATCTCATTCAATTGCACTACAAGGTATTCAATGTATTTTATAATTGTGTGTTCATACTGTTTTATGCTGTCAATATATAGTTTAATTTTTTTTTCATTTAATTTGAAGGAAGAAGAAGGTGAAGGAGGAGAAGAAGGTAAAGGAAGAAGAAGGTGAAGGAAGAAGAAGGTGAAGGAAGAAGAAGGAGGAGTAGATTGAAGAAGAGGTAAGTTTTTAAACATTTTTTTAGTTTTTAAACATTCCAATATTGTTTAAATATTAATTGAAAAATGTTTAGATTTATTATGTTAGAAAAATGTTTAGAATAATATATAGAAAAATGTTTAGAAAAATGTTTAACTATTATATATGTATTTTAGAATTTTAAAAATTAAAAGAAAAATGTATTTTCCAATATATGTTATGTTATTGTTATTATATTAAAAATACATTTTTTTAAAATTAAAATATATATTAAAAGTAGAATATATGTTATATGGTGTATTTAAAATAAAATAAAATAAAATATAATATGATTATATGGTATATTTCTAAAATTGAAATATATATGTTATTGTTATTGAATTGAAAATACATTTTTTAAATTAAAATATATATTAAAAGTATAATATATATTATATATGTATATTTAAAATAAAAATACATAAGTAATCACATGCATCATAAATAATTTTTAGATTTATTTTTAAAATCTGTTTTTTATTTTCTAAATAAAATATATGTATTTTATGATATTAATCTTAAAAACTGAATATTAATAAAAAAGAATATATGTTAAATAGAAAAAGAATATATGTTATGTTATTATTATTATATTAAAATTACATTTTTTAAAAAATTAAAATATATATTAAAAGTAGAATATAAGTTATATGGTATATTTAAATTAAAATAAAATATAATATGATTATATGGTATATTTCTAAAATTGAAATATATATGTTATTGTTATTGAATTGAAAATACATTTTTTAAATTAAAATATATATTAAAAGTATAATATATATTATATATGTATATTTAAAATAAAAATACATAAGTAATCACATGCATCATAAATAATTTTTAGATTTATTTTTAAAATCTGTTTTTTATTTTCTAAATAAAATATATGTATTTTATGATATTAATCTTAAAAACTGAATATTAATAAAAAAGAATATATGTTAAATAGAAAAAGAATATATGTTATGTTATTATTATTATATTAAAATACATTTTTTTAAAAATTAAAATATATATTAAAAGTAGAATATAAGTTATATGGTATATTTAAAATAAAATAAAATATAATATGATTATATGGTATATTTCTAAAATTGAAATATATATGGTATACATTTTAATTCATTAAAATATTAGTTTTAAATGTTTAGTTATTTAATTGAATTAATTATATAAATTAATTATATGAATTTATTTTATAAAATTTTATTATATTAATTTTATTATATAAATTTTATTTTATAGAATTTATTATATAAAATTTATTATATATATTTTATTATATATTAATTTTATTATATAAATAAATTAATTAATTATATAAAATGAAATAGCTCCTGCATATTAAATTTTTTTTAAAAAAAAGCATTTAATGTAGTGACGTGGAGACCACGTCGCTACACTAGTCAACAAACGTACCTGTCCCACCTGCCACACTTGCTGTGTGTGCAGAGACTTGTTCCCCATGTAACTCTGTTGCGATGTGGTAGGCACGTCGCTACTTTCTGACGTGTTTTCCACGTCGCTACAAGGTTGCCACTTTGGCTCCTGCGACATAGAGCCCCACGTCGCTACTTTTCAGTTGTCACGTGATATTGGATGTTGCGACGTTGGTTCCACGTCGCTGCACAGCTTCTTTTTTGTAGTGAAATACTATTTGGACTTATACTCAATAACACCCGGCCTATAATCTAATCAACTTAGTTAAGTTAGCTACGTGTATAACAATTAGCTTAACTAACACCTTCTAAACTTATAATATTTTAAAACTCTCTTAATTCAAATCTCTCTACATTTATTACATTGAGCATGTTTGTCATCTCTTTGAATATCTCAATCTTGAGAGATTTGGTTAGAACATCTGATGCCCCATCTTCTGTTTTATAATATGTTAAAGTTATTTGCTTATTGCTTACTTGATTTCTAAGAAAATTAAATTTGATTTCTATGTGTTTGTTCCTTCTATGAAGTATGAAATTCTTTACAAGGTTATTGGTTGATTTGTTGTCACTACTAGTTCCTTGTCTTCCTCTTTTTCTATCTTCATCTTAATTAACAAAGATTGCAACCACGCTTCTTGACAAGATGCATTGCAAGTTGATATATATTCAACTTCACAAGAAGACAGTGTCACCACTGTTTGCTTCTTGAAACACCATAAAATTGGAGAATTGAACAACGTGAACGCATATCACATTGTGATTCTTCTTTCCACTTTGTCTACACGCCAATCTAAGTCACAAAAACTAGGTAGCCTATACCTCCAACCATCAGATATTGAAAATAAGATGTCATGGTCTATTATGCCTTTAAAGTATCTCGTGATCCTCTCGACTAATTACATATGTGACAATCTAGGTTCCTCCATAAATATGTTCACCACACCTAAATTGTGACATATATTGAGTCTGAAATTGCAACAATGCATTAAGCATCCCACCACTTGCTTGTATAAAGTGTTATCAACAACTTTTTCATCTCCACCTTTGCTAAATTTTGAGTTTTCTTACATAGGAGTAGGGGTGGAAATAGGCCAGGCTGATAACAGGGGCCTACAGGCTAGCCTATATAGGCTCAGGCCAGGTCACACATTATTTTTAAATAGAAAAGGCCTAGGCTTCTTTATAAGCCTATTTAATTAAAAAGGCTAGGCCTCAGGCCCTAAAAAAAGCCTTTTAAGCCTATCAGGCCGACCTATTTAAATAAATATGAATATTTTTTTTATGATCATTATGTTATGTTTTGTACTTTGAATTAAAATACATAAATAAAACTTGGTTATCTTGAAGAACTTGTAAAAATAAGATGAAAACACCAGATGAACATTGTTTTCATAAGTTTTCTTAAATAAATAGTCTCCTAGAAATTATGCTAATAGGTAAGTTAAAATAAGCTAGTCTATTTAAACATTATTTTAATTGCTTATTTACATATGTCTAAAATAAATAGGCTTTTATGTAGGCTAACAGGCTAACCAGGCCTTCAAAAAGGTCAGGCTCAGGCCTAAAAAATAAGCCTACGACAGGCTACAGGTCAGACTTAGGCTTCGGTTTTTTTGACAGGCCAGGCTCAGACTTGGCAAAGCCTAGCTCGGCCCAACCTATTTCCACCCCTACATAGGAGTACTTGTTGAGTTGCAGTTCAACAAATTAAGTCTATTTAGGATATCAGTAATGTACTTCCCTGGTGAATTGTCAAGCATTTGTTGGTTGTAGTGAATTCAAGGACAAAGAAGTAACTTAGGCCCCCTAAATCAATCATATCAAATTCAATACTCATGTTGACTTTGAGATTATCAATCTCACTGTCATTGCTTCCTATGGTGATTAGACCATCCACATATAGACACATTATGATAATATTGCCCATATTTAGGTCTTTCACATATATTTCACCACCAAGATTCATTTATAAGTCTTGTTCCTAGACGAAACAGTAGAAGCCACATAGACTTATCCTTGGATTCCTCGACAATGAGAAGGTGAAAGGCATTCCAAAGGATATCTTTCCTTTGATAATCACTTCCACCATGGCCAATTATGATGTCTCTCGAGTTCTCATAGACGGTGGAAACTCATATAATATCATGTATGTCAAACTCTTCGAGAAGTTAAGAATGAAGAAGGAAAAGTTATGACCATACGAAGGCTCTGATTTACAGCCTTTCAATGGTACGGTGACCCGTCCATGAGGATACATTGAGCTGATGGTCACCCTAGGAAACAGCATGGACATCAAAATCGTTGATTTGCAATTCCTAGTGGTCTCGTGCAAGAGTGTCTATAATTGAATTCTAGGAAGACTTTTCACAATCACATTGGACGCAATAACATCCCTATGACACCTCGTGCTTGTTAGACGCTGGCCTAAGGATCTAGAGGGGGGGTGAATAGATCTCACAGAGTTTTTCGGAGTTAGTTGAACTTTAAGCGAAAGCGGTTCTGAATCGACTCGCGTCTATTCCGGACCACTATTGAAACGATTGTATATGTGTTAAAACCACTAAACAGCTTGAGATAAACGATAAGAAAATACCCTATAGAATCAATATGTCGCTCTAATGAAAATCGATTAACTTCTTATGTGATGAACGATGTTTGCAATGCAGTAATAGTGAAAGAAGCAAAAACACAAACACTTGGTGATAATGATCAAATTGATAGTAATTCAATGTGTGATGAATTGTGATGTTTATACAAGTTCTTAATTCACAATTTTAACACTTGAATCGTTGATCAATTTGCAATTATAACCAAATATGAACAGAACTTAAATGAAAAGATAAAAGCGACAAGAACACGATATTTGTTCAGGCAGTTCGTCGATCGTCCTCGCTACGACTACGTCTTCCCCCAATTCCAAACTGAAATTGGGAAATCTTCCATTAATGTTGAAAGCAGTTTATACAAAGAAGATAACAAAGCGATAAACAATAAACCAAATTTGTCGATCCTTTGAATCTTCTTCCCCCTTAATTTGAGTCAGATTAAGGTCTTCCAAGAGCTTCACTTTGATCCCTTTCTGCAGTGTCTTGAATTGCTCGAACACTTGTTCTTCAATCTTCACACTCAGCTGGATCCTTGATGAAGCTTCTTGATAAAAACCCCCAAAATTCACCTATCTTGGAGGACAAAACCCTCAGATTTTATTCACCAAAAACCCCACAAATCTTCACCCACTAGGAATCTTCAATTCCGTTCCATGGACGTTATCGAACTCGATCACTAACCCTCAACACAAGAATGATTATGTGTAATTGTGTTGGAGATGATGAAGAACGAAGATGAGAATCCTTTGTGTATCTTTCAGTTGTTGGTGTTAAAAAGCAATAATGAACCTTGGACAATATATATGAGAGCTTATCAGTTGGAGCAAAGAAAACCAGAAATTTTGACATTTTTGATCAAATAGGTCGACCTCTTGTAGTGCTTAGGTCGACCTAACAGAGCTGCATATCCTTGAATGTCATTTGTTCCCAGTTAGGTCGACCTGTTAAAGAAGTAGGTCGACCAGAATCCACTTCAGATGCGTTTTGGGGATCTTTCCTCAGTTTAGGTCGACCTAGTTGTTGTGTAGGTCGACCTAGCAGAATGATATGTAAATTTCTTCATTTTAGGTCGACCTGGGTTGGGAGTAGGTCGACCTGACTGCTATTTTTCTGAGTTCCTCTTATTTTGCTTGTGTTGAGTCGACCTATATGCATAGTAGGTCGACTTGCTCTGTCATGAGTGACCAATGCTTGCTTTTCTTTGAGTTCTTCTGCTTGTGCCTTGTTGCTTGTATGCTTGTTGAGTTTGCCATGAATCAAAAACATCTTTGTGAGTGTGATCTTGTATTCACAGTGCTCAAGAATCATAATGTACATGATGAGTCGGTAACCATCAATGTCGACCTAGATGGATCACAGATAATCTATAAAGCTCTGCAACGTGACCAGAGTGCACAAGGCAAAGAAAAGGCTATTGAGATCAATGTGGCTTCCCAGATAGAACATTTGAATATAATGGTCATCTCAACCCCCCCTAAAGTATAAAGACAACTCCTGACAGGTACATCGATCACCACAATAACGCGAAACTTGCTTGAATTAACTCCGAAAAAAAATGATGGCCGACCATGCTTATCCTATTAAGCGATGGTGAACCCACCTGATTACGTTCCTTTGATATAATTTGAATTCCAAAAACAAATGTAACACACATGTTCTCTTTTTAGTAACTAAATAAATAAGTTATTTATGCTAAAAGTCTTTCTTACTTGTGATTACAAAAAAAATCAATCAGATTAGGTGAATGAAAGGGCCATAAAATGCTATTGTAAACACTTAAAAGCATAAGACCAAAGCAATAAACATCCCATAAAGGAAGCACTTCATAAAATTACAATTAATAGACTCATCCTTCTCTTGGTAACTAGCCAATTTAGAGGCCGAGATGAGTATATACTACGTCAACCTCAAACCATATTTTCACCTGGGGGCGGGAGAGGGATATCGACTCTTAGTTGGGGACGATCCCGGAGAAACCCAATAAAACTTTGAGATCAAACTCATAAAGTAAAGATGCCTTATGTCCCATTTCAGAACCATAAATAGAGTAAGGTGCGGAAGCTGCAGCGGAATAGAGCTTCAGGTATGACGGAGCATGGATGTACCTACAAGATTAACACTCTGATGCTGAAGTCAGTATATGAAAGAGTGGAGAGTATTGAAATTGTGTTTGAAACATTTTACCTGAAATAGTGCCATTCCCTATATATAGGAAAGAGGAATAAGGACCTTGCTATCTTTTAGGCATGGAATACGATCCATCTCGAGGTGTCCGGTCGAGGAGAATATAGTCGGCCTAAAATAATTGCCCTTAAGACTTGCTGAGAGTTCCAGATACCATGAAGTCTTTAGTAGCTGAGACCAGTTTTATCGAAGGCTTATCTTGATTACTATTTTAAAGTGGAAAAATTTTGGAGTATATATTGCGGAAGCAATGAGGGACAAACATATTTAATGTTTTCAGGTCACTAATTTTCCGCTACTTTAACCGCTCACATGTCCCTCTAAGCATGCGAGTTAGGAATGATTACCCTACCTAGGGTACCCAAGCGTGTTTACCCTTGTGAAGTTTGATGGGACAAGATGCTGGTTACCCTTAGATTTTCACTTCCTTACTCGACATTTCTTCCTTACTCAACAAGAGTTTAGGTGTTATTCTTCAAAAAAATTTCCGTGGTTATCACATTCTTGTCTATTCTCTTTGTGTCGCTTTAATTCGCTTAATGAACCTAGGTCTTTGCTTGACCAATTATTTTGATGGCGGCGATCGCATCGGAATATTATTCTTGGGTTGAACTAGAGTACTTATCCCGTAAACCCTATTTTGTTCAAGGGGAAGAAATGTCGTCTGGTCCTTTGGAAATAGGGGTTCCCTCTGATTGGGGTGCTCTACCAGTTATGGTTGAAAAAAGGATATTTCTCAAGTTTGAAGGGTACTTTATCCCTTTTATTCTTGCATCTTTCGGAAGTTGAGCGTTCATTTTACGCTAACTTTTTTTAGAATGAGGTTCTGGATCATCTATGCATTCCCTCTTTACAACTTTACCCTCATGGATGGGTCGTTCGAGTATTCAAGTATTGATATGAGTATCAACACAAATTAGGTTTGGCTTCTCGAGAGCTTTTTTTTCTCCATTTTTTTAAGTATGTCTTGCCTCAAAAGACATTATTGATCACATGCTTGTTTCTCTTTGTCGTTCTAGAAATAGGGCCTTGAAGGTCTACATTGACAATTGGAAGGATTTTAAAGCTGAATACTTCTTGGCTAAGCCCATTTCTTCCCTTACCCATGAGGAATTTTGTGTCACTTCACCCACTTCTACCGGACAAACTGAATGCACAGATCGGAGGCGACCATTCTGGTCTCCCGACCATTTCTCCTAAGGTGCAAAATCATATTGGATCCCTTCTGAAGCTCTTAGTGAGGTGGATAGGGGAATGAAAGTGATTTATTTTCATTTTTTGATGATCTAATAGCCTGCATGGAAGTGGCGAAAGTAGGTTATGTAGAGGGACTAAAAGAGGTGTGTGGTAAGTTATTTTATCTCTTTTTCCCCGTGGGTATATGGATTTGTTTAGTTTTCATCCTTTATTTTCCTTTCTTTTCTAAATAAGTACAAGAAAAATATGTACCTACGACCAACATTACATTAGAGTTCGAGGTTCCTCTGTATTTTCCGACTCATTCAGAAGGTCGGTACAATAAGAAATATGTCAGGAATGGGTCAGCTGTTCCTAGAAATGATCAGGTAAAGAAGCTGAAATAAGTAAAAGTTGACTTCGTGGTTGATGTTGTGATATAGGTAGAAGGTTCTTCCTTTCGCTTACCTTCCCTGTTGGATGGTTGTTAGGAGTAAATTAATGGTAAATTTATGTGTTAATAGAAGTGATTTAGTCTCCAAACCAATGCAAAATGTGATGAATCCATAGGTTTTTATGAAGAATTGAACTGAATAAGTTTAGTTCATGTATAAAGCAAATCGAATCACTTGTGGGTGTTATTGTTGCAGGTTTTGAGCTAAATTGGAACTTAAGAAGAACATGAGGAGGATAGAGAGTTTGAAGTCTCAAAGGCAAAGGAAAAAGTTGGTTTCTGCAAAGGTCGCGCCGCGAGAGTTCTTCCTTGCGCCGCGAAAACATCTCTGTTTGAGGGGCGCGCCGCGCCAGCCCGTTGTCGCGTCGCGGCCTCGGCGTTAAAAGCCCAAAAATTTTGTTTAAAAGCCCTAGCTTCCAAGAGAGAAAGGGTGGTTAGAGAACTTTGTGAAGAGCGAAATTAGGAGAGCATTCTGAGTTTGCAATCAAGAACAACAATTGAAGGCCAATTCTTTACCAATTGAAGACATTCCATTGATGAAGATGAATCCTTCTATTAATTCTTGTGTGTTCTTCATGTCTATGGAGAGCTAAATCCCTCTTGTTGAGTCTAAGGTAGTAGTTAACCTATGATTATACATTACCATTGATTAATTCCTGTGAACAATTGTTTGAATTCATTATCAATAAGAAACCTTGTTTTTAATTTACATCATTGTTGAATCTTCGATCGAAAGAGAGGATTTTTACTTTTGCCCTAGGTTACTATATTGATTCAATTATAATTTGCAGAGATGGAATTGTGATTGGGTTTTCATAATTATCGTTCTTAATCACTATTATCGATATTGATATTTGGAGAGATCGAATCTCATACCGGTAAAAGTTTATCTAATTTGATTTGCAGACATGGAATCTTATTTGAGGATAAGTGAAGATAGTGATTCAAAGGATTGTTCTATTGGGAATTAATTGATAATTGTATAGGATTAGGTTGATGAACCCTAAAGGCTCAACATCTTTCTTTATTTGTTAACACAAAATCCTTTACTTGCTTTTATTTTATTATTTGCTTTTGATATTATTAGAAGTATAAAACAAACCAAACCAAATTTCCTAACTCAAAATAAACAACTATAGAACGGCAGTGATATTAACCAATCCCTGTGGATACGATATATTACAGAAAATATTTACCCACAAATACTTTCAACAAATTGGCGCCGTTGCCGGGAATTGGTGTCAATATTGCACGCATTGCAATAGTCGTATTATTTTGAGTTATTTACTTAATTTTAGATTTTTTTGTTTATTTACTTAATTTTAGATTTTTTGTTTAGTTACTTAATTTTAGAATTTTAGTTTAGTCCCTTTATTTTAGGATTTTAGTTTAATTCCTTTATTTTAGATTTTTAGTTTAGTTCCTTTATTTTAGAATTTTAGTTTATTTCCTTTATTTTAGATTTTTAGTTTAGTTCCTTTATTTTAGAATTTTAGTTAGTTAGTTTATTTTAGATTTTGTTATTTCAATAATCTTTTAATTTTTATTTTTATTTCTTTTAATTTTATTTTTATTATTATTATTTTTTATCCTGTTATTTCACTTGTTTGCTAGTTTTGTAGAATTTTCTTTGTCGACATGTTCGACCCAAATATAAATGCTGCGATTCATGCTCAAAACGAGATCTTATTTCAACAAATGGAGTATCTCCTTCAAAGTGTGTCACAGTTCACACCTCAAGTTAGTGAGTTTTATGATAGCAGATGGGGCATACCGGAAGATACGATAGAGTATCATATGGCTAACCATGAATATCAACAACAAGCCTTTCAACCTTACACTCAACCGTCGCCACAACAACAAGGAGGACAATCTAAGTTGGAAGAGACCATGAATCAGTTCATACAAATGTCAATGACAAATCAACAACAAGGGCCTTCACACTATAATCAAGGTTATCAAAGTGGACCCTCTGAGTTAGAGGAAACCATGAATCAATTCATGCAATTTTCTTTAACCATTCAACAAAACCGGGAAACGCAAGATGTTCAACTTACCAAATTCTTCACCGAGCAAAACGTAAGTCAGGCCTCAACTTTTCAAAACCCTATGACTTGTGTAGAAACCTGCAATGCTACTTCTATAAGGAGTGTAAAAGTGGTTGATGAGGAAAGTGAAAACAAGGATGTTGGAAAGAAGAGAGTGGAGGAGGAAATTGATGACAAGGAAGATGTTGTTGAAAAGGATAACATAGAGTATGTAAACATAAAGAAAAATATAGAAGTTGAGTATGAGCTCTCAATGATGCTACCTTATCCAAGACCTCCTAAAAAAGTTGATGATGTGTTAGTTGAAGGAACAAAAAAGGAGGATATAATCAAAGAAGTTGTGAATGAGTTAGAAACTTCAAAAGTTGATGATGTGTTAGTTGAAGGAACAAAAAAGGAGGATATAATCAAAGAAGTTGTGAATGAGTTAGAAACTTCAAAAGTTGAAACTTTTTCAAAAGAGAATATGGTGGACTTAGAGTTGAAGAAGAGTAGTAATGCAAAGGAGCATAAACTCTCATTGGAATTACTTCCTCTACAGGTTCCTAATAAAGAAGGGAGTGAGAGTCATTACTTTCGGCCAATGGAAATGTTTAGCCGTTTGCAAATCACCATCCCATCTTTAGAAGGTTTAAAGTTAAAGCTAAAATTTGTCAAATTCATCAAGGATAAGTTCTCACCGACGAAGAAATTAACGGATAAGGAGGTTATCTCTCTTGAGGAGAGAAAAAAACAAATGAAGGAAGAGATATCGCGAGTTGAAGTGGTAAGAATTAAGGATGAAGAAACCAAACAAGCAAACATGAAATACTTTTGGGGCTTCACATCGGTAAGAAAAGTGCCAAGAAAACGAGACAATGGTTGATGATTCAACCATGAACCGTCGAGCCAGGCGACGTTAAACGAAGCGCTTCGTGGGAGGCAAACCACGCCTCTAATGTTTTATTTTGTTTTTTTTTATTTCAGGAAAAGATAAGGGAACCTTTCTGGTGAAAGCTAGGAAGAGGCAATTGATATTGCAATACCCTCTGTGAGTCAACCCTCCCGGGCTTGTTCTGAAACATTAAGGTCAATGTTTAGTTCAAGTTTGGGGGTGGATTTACTCTTTTGCTTTTTTCAATTTTCTGTTTATTATTTCTTTAAAGTTTTTGTTAAGTATTGCAATTAGTTTGTTTCTTTTCTATCCATCTCGATTTAGAGTAAGTAGTCCCACAACAGAATGAGAATCTCAAACAAAGCACCAACAACGGAGCAACATGCGTGAAAGTGGTAGTGAGTGAAGTGAAAATTTTTGAAATTTTTTTAGTTCACTTACTTTTTCAATAAAGTAACAAAGTAGGTATGAATTTTCAAACTCAAACTCTTAATGTGTGCAATGAAACTTAAGGTGTTAGTAAATACTGTCAGAAGTTCTTTATGGTACATTGTTTATTGGATCGGCTTAGCCTTAACCATTGTGAGGAAAGCTTTCCATTGTTTACTATATGCAGGAGACCATCAATTGTTTTGACGTGTTTGTATCATGCTAAACCGTTTGTTGCATCGTTTGTGGAAATCTGTGAAAGTGATTTAGGCACTTGTTTAAATCTGAGAGTTCTTTTAGCCTATTCCAATGAAAAAACTTATTTGCTTCTGTGAGAGTGTGATCCGTTGCTAACCATTCTTTGAGCCTGAGGTCAAGATAAATTTACTTCTGTGAGAGTGTGATCCATTGCTAACCATTCTTTGAGCCTGAGGTCAAGATAAGCATCATAATATGCACCAAGGAAAATACCTGGTGAGTTTTGATCTCAATAAAAAGTTTTGTTTTGGACCATCAACCATAAAATTTGGTGATGTGTTTTCTCTTTGACCTTTTTAGAAAGTAGGGGAGCATTCATATAATCTGAATACAGGTTGATCTCCAAGTTGGGGAGAGTCACATTTAAAAAGAAGAGTAAGTACTTATGGTAATCGGTGAAAGATAAAAGAAGTCGTAGCTTGAAAAAAAAAAAGAGAAGTAATAACGTTTGAATATAAAGATTGTTGAAAAAAAAAAGTGAAAAAGAAGAATCAAGCTACGAATGAAGAAAAAAAAAAGAGGGACAGGTAAAGGAAGTGGAGTTTTAGAGAAAAAGAAATAAGTTATGAATTGGATGCTTCCCTGTATTAGGAACAACCCTTGATTATCTTCTTTTCTTTGAATCTAAACCACATTACAACCATAGAAAGACCTTCTGATTCTCAGATTCCACAAGACTTGATGCGAGCAATTTGGTGAACGTATGCTATGGATCTTTGTTGATTTAATTGTGTGGATGAGTGTTTAACCCTTCTTTTATTCATCATACTTTTTGATGAGAGTGATTAGTGCTGATTCAATTATAATTGTGTAGTGTTGTGAACTTCTGGAGGTAATTTGCTTTCAAAGTTTGTTTCTTGTGTATATTCTGAGTTTGCAGGTAGAAGAGGAGTATCTGACTTAGTTGCTAGATTGAACCACTTGAGAAAAACTTTTTGAAAAACGTGTTGCTTGATTGTCGGTAAACTTTGCTGGAGGTAAGTAATTTTGTTTAGGGACAAACAAAACTCTAAGTTGGGGAGAGTTTGTTAGGAGTAAATTAATGGTAATTTTATGTGTTAATAGAAGTGATTTAGTCTCCAAACCAATGCAAAATGTGATGAATCCATAGGTTTTTATGAAGAATTGAACTGAATAAGTTTAGTTCATGTATAAAGCAAATCGAATCATTTGTGGGTGTTATTGTTGCAGGTTTTGAGCTAAATTGGAACTTAAGAAGAACATGAGGAGGATAGAGAGTTTGAAGTCTCAAAGGCAAAGGAAAAAGTTGGTTTCTGCAAAGGTCGCGCCGCGAGAGTTCTTCCTTGCGCCGCGAAAACATCTCTGTTTGAGGGGCGCGCCGCGCCAGCCCGTTGCCGCGCCGCGGCCTCGGCGTTAAAAGCCCAAAAATTCTGTTTAAAAGCCCTAGCTTCCAAGAGAGAAAGGGTGGTTAGAGAACTTTGTGAAGAGCGAAATTAGGAGAGCATTCTGAGTTTGCAATCAAGAACAACAATTGAAGGCCAATTCTTTACCAATTGAAGACATTCCATTGATGAAGATGAATCCTTCTATTAATTCTTGTGTGTTCTTCATGTCTATGGAGAGCTAAATCCCTCTTGTTGAGTCTAAGGTAGTAGTTAACCTATGATTATACATTACCATTGATTAATTCCTGTGAACAATTGTTTGAATTCATTATCAATAAGAAACCTTGTTTTTAATTTACATCATTGTTGAATCTTCGATCGAAAGAGAGGATTTTTACTTTTGCCCTAGGTTACTATATTGATTCAATTATAATTTGCAGAGATGGAATTGTGATTGGGTTTTCATAATTATCGTTCTTAATCACTATTATCGATATTGATATTTGGAGAGATCGAATCTCATACCGGTAAAAGTTTATCTAATTTGATTTGCAGACATGGAATCTTATTTGAGGATAAGTGAAGATAGTGATTCAAAGGATTGTTCTATTGGGAATTAATTGATAATTGTATAGGATTAGGTTGATGAACCCTAAAGGCTCAACATCTTTCTTTATTTGTTAACACAAAATCCTTTACTTGCTTTTATTTTATTATTTGCTTTTGATATTATTAGAAGTATAAAACAAACCAAACCAAATTTCCTAACTCAAAATAAACAACTATAGAACGGCAGTGATATTAACCAATCCCTGTGGATACGATATATTACAGAAAATACTTACCCACAAATACTTTCAACAATGGTTCTTCCTCTTAGCAACCGAGAGATAAAAATAAAATTGTATCTCGCCAGGGACTATGCCTTTGTTAGCTAACTTTCTTCTTCCGACTGGCGTGATCTAGTAAAAGAGATAACCGCCTATATTATGAGGTCGATGCTACTCCTTAACTAATTAGTTATTGATATTAAAGAGTTATTTGCACCTTTTGTTCTGGCCTAGGAGGTAGAGTCATTAACGACTCGTTGCGAACTTGTTGAGGCAAAGAATGATTCTATGGTGATGCAGGGTCGCATGGAGCATTTCCATCCTGTCAGAAGAAAAGTGTCTCCATGGATCTCTAACCGAATTATCCAGGTAGGTGGGGGATCTCCAAGACAGGCTTAAGAATATGGAGGATGTTGTCTACTAGAGTGAGTTTGAAGGATAGGTTGCGGTTCTTGTTATCTGGGATACTGTGGAAGAATTGGCTGAGTAGGAGAAGAGCCTAGCGGAAAGAGAAATGACTCTTCAGAATCAACAAGCTGCTTTAGACCTACACTTCCCAAACTTCCTGATGAAGAACTTCTAAAAAAGGATGATATGTGAAGTGTCTTATACAAATTGGAGTCTATTTCCCTGAAGCTTCTTGCTTTTCGCGCTTCCTTTCGGCTTCTTATAATTATTTTTTGATGTATCAAGTTATCAAGTACCTACACACATAGTGTTACGTGTGTTTTTTTTTTTTGTATTTTTAAACACCTTGTTGTATTTAGAATTGTGATTGTTTGAGCTTTGCCTTCGTCTAGATAGATGCGATCATGCCTTTGTATTTGTATTATGCTTTGCGTTACAGAGGATCATTCCCCTACCAAGGGTAGAGTATCCTCGTCCCTTCCCCCGAGGTATGACTCGGATCGAGGTGCACGTTTCTAGGATCCACCCTTACGTCTCTTAGATTGGCTAGATTCGAATGAGGGGGTTATGCCAAAAAAAAAAGGAATTTCCTTTAAATTTCGATCAATTTTCATATTGGCAAAGTTATGCAAACAAAAACATTTGACTCTATGACTAGCTGTAACATTATTTCAATTTGTCTATGTTTCATGTCCTTGATATCTACTCTCCTTCAAGGAGCTCTAATGGTTATGCTCCCCCGCTCAATTCTTTCTTTAACCCGATAGGGTCCTTCTCATTTTGTTGCTAGCTTGCAGTCACAAGTTTTCTTTCCCCCAATATATGCCCTTTGAAGTACGAGATTCTAAGAAGTCTATCTTTTTCTTGAGGACGGGACCATCATTTTCCTTAGAAAGGGGGTTAACCGTCCTTCACGTCTGTTCTTTGATTTATAGTTAAATTAGAGGTTTTAAGCGTGTACGTATGTGTGTGTGTGAGAGAGTGACAAAGTGAGTGAGTGAGAACAATTGGAAAATATTTCCACCGATTTCAGCATTCATTGGTGTTTTCGTCCACAAAACTCTAGGAAGATTATCATCGGGATCGTTAACTTCTTACATGCAAGCACAAAGATCCACATAAAGTAAACCCTATTATCTTTAGCAAATTTTTAGAAACTGAAATGAGATTCCTAGTAATGATATGGACATGAAGAAGATTATCCAGATTTAGCTTAGAATTAGACATGCTTTTGGACTTAAGATTGGAGAAACCTATAGACTTGAATGCAAGACTATGACCATTTCTAACTAAGGCCTCGTTAGGATAAGCACAAGAATGAACATTTTGTTAGTTTGAATAGAAAGAAGTGATATGATGTGATGCACCAGAGTCTGCAAATGAGGCCTGAGACTCTAGACCTTGAGGAACCTGGAGGTTATCCTGGTGACTTAAGAGTGGAGTTGTTTGAGAAGATGTGGTAGCATGACTTTCCTGATTGACATGACTCTGATCTTGTCCAGTTTAAGAAGAAGGTTGTGCTTGAGATTTCAATGGTTTTAGGACACAAAATATTCATCATATATGTGCTAGTAATCATTGACTGCATGTCCATATTTGTTGCAAAGTTTGTAGTTGGTCTAATACATGTAGTGCATATTTGTCTTCCACGATCTCTGCCTCTAAATGCACGAGCTCAGCCACAAAAATGATGATAAGAATATGGCGCAACTTCATTCCTGCCAGGAAAGTTGTTAGGCACAACTTGAGAAACATTAGTTGTTGCACTTGGATACGAAAGCTCTTAACATAATTTATCCAATTGTGGTACTTGAACATAAATAACGCATTCTACCTGTTGATTCCATAGGAGGGAGTTATTTTCTTGAAGTTTGATTAATAGCTTTGGTGCAAATGTGTTACCCGAGCTTGAGTTCACCATTGTTAATGTGAGTGATTACGTAGATATAACCACATAGTGTGTGATTTGAAACCAATTTTCTTGATCTACGCATTGGAGCTTCTAGAAGCTTGATGCAAGAATTAATCTGCATAAGTTCTTTAGTTGCGAACGAAAACTATGAAGAAGCAGATTTTGCAACAAGAGAATAATGAAGATGATGAATTGGAAGCAGAATTTGTACAAGACGTGTAGCTAGCTATATATACAAGTTTATGCTAAGCTTAGTCGTTAGTTACATAAGCTAGGAGTTAGTTACACTATGACTTTGTTTAAGAGTTTGAGTGTAAGAGGAATGAAGGGTTTCAGAAAAAGAATTTTTAAAAATATAGAGAATTTTTATCATTTATTTAAAGAACAATTTTATATAAAAAGATAAAAAAATATTTATCACTAATATTTTTTAAATTTTTGAAATAGTATAACAATATACATTACAATTGAACAAATTGTTTAAACCTTAATTGAACAAATTGTTTAAATCTTACAAAACTCTACAGATTTTTCATCCAATAAAAATTTTTAGTTTTCTCAAATTAGAGAATTTTGGCTTTTGAATAAAAATTTATTCAAAACCCATTCCACCTAAAGTTCTATATTCTTTTCCCTCCATCGTTCTCTTTTTTTTAAAGTTCTTTCTACTCCAAAGTCCCAAATAATATACTCCAATAACAACTACAACTATCCGAGTTTGTGCAAATAAAATTAAAGTTTAATAGTGGTGTACTAACCGTGTAAAAAAGTTTTACACAATCATTTAATAAAAATCTATCATTTTTTTATTCATTGACAATGTAAAATTAATTTACACTTTTCTCATATAATTATTAAGAAAAGAGAAATTGTGAATATTAAGAATATTAAGACTCTATAAGATTTGATTAACTTGCCCTTGAATGTTAATGCCTTATGCAACCAAACCGAAATATAAATTTGAAAAGAGTAATGTTATTCTTACACTCATATTATACACCAATATTTACATCAAACACTGTTCACCGTCTTTATACGGTGAACATTGTTTTTTAAAATAAAATAATAATATTTTTTTTATTTTTAAATTTAAGGATGACATTGTTCATGTACGAACGTGCATTAACCAACTTCATTACTGCATTAACCAAGTTTTTACATTGCATTAACCAAATTTGATGACTGTTAAAAATTATTTTTAATACCTGGATGTTGTATTAACCAAGTTTTTACACTGCATTATCCAAATTTGAGTAATGTTATTCTTACACCCATGAACAGTACTTTACCGTAGTCACCAAATTTGGTCAATGCAATGTAAAAACTTGGTTAATACAATAATGAATTTGCTTAATGCAACATCCAGGTATTAAAAATAATTTTTAGCAATCATCAAACTTGGTTAATACAGTGTAAAAACTTAATTAATACAGTAATAAAGTTGGTTAATGCACGTCCGTACATAAACAGTGTCGTCCTTAATTTTAAAAATAAATAATATTATTATTTTATTTTAAAAAACACTGTTCACCGTAAAAATATGATAAACAATGTTTGATGAAAGTATTAATGTATAATATAGATGTAAAAATAGCATTTCTTATTTGTAAAAATAGCATTACTTATTTGAAAATGTTACTAAGATTAGTTGGCAGTTGATTCATTCCAACGTCATCTTTGCGGTACAGGGACATCTTTCCAGTACAAGGAAAGAGACATAGCTTTTGTCGTTATCAGTATTGTGGTGGAAAGTGAATCTCCTTCGTTAATGGCTTCATCACTCTCTGCATCTCTTTGCCGTCAAATTGACTAATCAATTTATTAACAACTATTTAGTTGAAATTTATTCTTATAATACCATTTAAACAAATGGATTGGGAATCTCTGGCTAAGTTTACCATTTTTTATTCCTAAGTAAACTAGACACACGACTGATTGAAAATAACAGTTACTATTCTAAATAAAATAAAAACAGCTACTAAGTCATTTTAATTTTTAGTGTATGTAGAACAATTTTTATCCTTAAAAGAAATTCTAAAAATTAATTTAGTCTTTCAAATAAATAAAAATAGAATTTTGTTTTAATAAAAGAGGTTAAAGATAGTGCAATGACAGTGTAAATTAATCTAATTGAAATTCATCAATCAACCACGTCACATAATTTTTTAAAAAATAATATTGTGACTTGACACTTAACATGATCGTGATTTGTTGAAACTGTAAAATAATGTGTATATCTTTTTTCTCTAATAAAAATATATCATATTTATTATCTTTTCTATATTTATTTAGTTGATAAAAAATGAACAGGAATGAAACTGAAACGTTAGATAAAAATAATTTAATATTTTTTTTATATAAAAGCCTGAATAATTTATCATTTTGATATGAGAGAAAATGGAAAGAAATGGTAATAAGTAAGAAATATATAATTTTATAAAATGACATAAATATTATTGAATATCATAAAAAAATTAAAATAAATATTTTATTAGTTTCAGCAAAAAATATATGAAAGGGAATAAAATAAATAATAAATATTTTTTATCGATCGATTACAAATTTTAATTTAAAAAATTATATTATTTTTTAATATAAAAAGAAAGTAAAAGAACTTATAATATTTTTTTTACATATTTACATACTTTGAAGAAGTGTAAAACATAATAGTAATAGATAAAAATAAGATAAAGAACAATATTGAATCAAAATAAAATTATTAAGCATTTTTATCTTACAAACTTCGTGAATTTTGATTGACTAAAATTTAAGGCCAGGAGCACGACCTCAAACCGACAATATTAGAAAGATCCTAAAGTCCCACATTGGTTGGAGATAGATCATTGAAAGAGTATATAAAGAGGGACACTCCTCATCTTACCAACCAGTTTTGTAAGGATGAGTTAGGCCAAACTCTAATATGGTATCAGAGCCTATCGATCGGACCATGGGCCGCCCACCGTTAATATCCACGCACCAAGCCCAAAAAGAGTGTTGGGCGTGAGGGGGTGTATTAGGAAGATCCTAAAGTCCCACATTGGTTGGAGATAGAGCATTGAAAGAGTATATAAAGAGGGACACTCCTCATCTTACCAACCGGTTTTGTAAGGATGAGTTAGGTCAAACTCTAATAGACCGGTTGTAAGGATGAGTTAGGTCAAACTCTAATAGACAAGAACCTACCATACGGTTCAAATCCAAATCTCTGACATGTCGTTATTCAAGTCTGATACGGTTAGAGATGATAATTTGACTCATATCTAATAAATATATATATAAAAAATATTCACAATAATTAGGGTAAAAATCCGCAAAATAGATATCGTCTTATGTCAACTGATATTAATAAGAAAGTTTAGACCCAATATTCGAGTTGGTGGCCTCCATTTCTTTACAAATAAATTCATTCTACATGTTTAAATCAAAGAAACTATTAACTTAAATCATGTTAAATCGGATCTAGAGCACCACGACTACCGTCCACCATGAGGTCAAGGTAAAAAAAAAATCTAGGCATGGGTAAAAAAAATTGGCCACATAGATACACCTTTCATCACTTTTTTAATTTATGTTTTGAACGATATCTTCACCATGAGTGTTAAACATAACAGTAAGTTGTTCCTTGGTATCCATATGTTCCATAGTAACAACCTTCTCTTCAACCAAGTTTATTATTAGTTGGCTATACATATCAAGTTCCTGGTACCAACCATGTTGAATTAGATATCTGATAAAATTCAGATCCTCACAATTCAGATTCCTCTTGTTTTCCTAAATTTAGCTTTATCAGTACTGTCGCTACCGCGAAAATCAACAGAGTCACCACTAACATATTTATCCTGAAAAGGAAGGAAATGCCAGCAAACCATAAAACAAAACAACGGTCTCACGACCAGAGAAAATAGGTAAGGGAGTCGGCTACGCGAGGGGAAGGTATTAGCACCCCACGCGTCCATCGTACTCGATGGTATCCACGCTTGCGTCTAAATCTATGCGTGTGTAAGGAAACTGCGCTAACCTGGACTAAAATGCATGCAAAATGTAGGGAAAAGAAAGAATTATATTCGCACGACCCTACCCCGCTGCCTACGTATCCTTTTTGAGGAATCAGAGGTACCGTATCTCGGCTAACTAGTTTTTGTTTGTTTTGTGTTTTTTAGGTGAACGAGTTACATTCGCACTCCGCTGCTTGACCTTTGGAGTCTTACGCTTGGGAATGGAGCGGAAATAACAAGCTCTTAAGAAAATAAAATCAAAGAGTTTGGTTTGTGTTTTAAAGAATGCATGAGGCACCCCTAAACTAAGGGGGAAATCTTGCTACCTATGTTATCATACAAAGGGTACAAGTCTAAACTAGCCTAGCAACCTATGGGGAAAAGCGAATGCAAACAAAAGTATCACACAAATGAGTCTCGCTCGTAAAGTAAAGACCTACTGGCGCAGGCCAAGTAGTAGAAAAGCGGTCCCGCCAAAGCCAAGGGGAACGGATCACCCGAGTCAACCAATCATAAGACCTCGCGCAAAGCGATCAGGCCATAGACAAGAGGAACGAATCCCTCTCAGCAACCAAGCCGTCACAGATCTAGAGGAAAACGGTGCGTGCGTGCACCGAGCATCAATGTTGGCCGACGTGAGCTAAGAAATGTGGGGTCCGATTGCATGGACCCTTTACCTGACATACTCGATAACAGGATCTTATGCTAGTTCAGAAGCAAGCAACGCGTAGCGTGCGCTTACTGAACGAACTCGATGAGACTGGGCGGGGGTTGATTGCTAACCCTTTCCGCATGCCTTCCAGGAGGACTTAACGGAGTGTCTTTAAAGGTCATATTACACTGTGACTCCCTTCCGCAAAGCACAAATATAAACACACCAACGAAAACAGAACCTCTTTCGAGGGCTTGGCCAGATGCAATGCATGCCTAAGTCCTACTTCTCATGTTAAGAATGAAAGAAAGCAATAAAATGCGAGAAAAAGGTAAAATGAAACGAGATCAATACCAAACGTATTATGATCCATAAACTGCAGCAAAATAAGAAAGAAAACCAGAGATCCCGCAAGCGAGCTAACAAAGGCAATAGCAAATAGTCAGCACACCGATTAACCGCATAAGCAAATGAGGGTCGACGTCGTGAAAATAAATCACGCGTCGACACGTGCGTCAAGCACAATTACAATACACCTGCAAGAGGAACAAGCAATCCAAACAAACATGTATAAAGTAAAAGAGACGTGTGTCCAAGATGATAGCACGAAAGGAGGGAATGAGATCATGTCCCGCAAATAAAGCGGAGGTAAGCATCGCTCGATGACTTTCCAAATTCCTTGCACACTAGCACACAAGTTAGAGATAACAAACACCGCAATCGGAATTGCGTTATTGCATTATAAGCTAAGAGAAAATGAACAATTAACACAAACATGAAATGAACAAAAAATTTCAAAGGGAAAACAAACATGAATAACCTAAAATCAATCAATACTAATCATCTCATGAGATAGCACGTTTCACAAGTTTTCCAACGATATAAAGAACATGCAAATCGGAGTTACGAGTAAAAAGATATGAAAGATTGAAGTTAGGAAGTAAAACAAGCAAAAAAACACAGCTCTGCGTCGACCTGAGGGTCGGCCTGAGCAAACCCGAGCCTGGCAAGAAAGTCTATGCATCGACCTGAAAGGATCATGCGTCGACCTAAAAGAAACTGTGCGTCGACCTAAGGGTCGACCTGAGCAAACCCGAGACTGGCAAGAAGGCTATGCGTCGACTTGAAGAATTCATGAGTCGACCTACAAGGTCGGCCTGAGCATACCCACTCAGCACAAACAGCCAAAAAACAGCACTCTCACGAAAGCAACCAAAATGCGATCCGCCACAAACGACCACCAAACGAACAACGATACAACATGCTATTTTAAAAGCTAAGAGCATTCACATTGTGCAACATGTAGGATTCAATTCATGCATGAAAATTAACATCGAATGATACACAAACAATCAACGCGTAAGTGTCGCAACATGAGCATGAATTAGCAAATTATGAGCATCAAAAGCAAGATCAAGCATTCACGATTAACCATGATTTCACATATCAATGAGTGCACAATTTAAACACCTTGTTAACAAACATTTCATGCTTTGGCAAATGTAAACAATAGCAACGAGTCGACACGCAACATGCTAACAAAACATGAACAAGTATGGTGCAAGTGATAAAGAGAGATTTCAACCAATTTCGGACTTGATCATTATCAAGTAACAACAAATAAGGCTCAATAACAACAAAGCTCCGTTAATTCCCACTCAAAAATCTCAATTAAGCATTTCAACAAACACTTATCATGCAAAAACTAGAGTATAGGCATTATGAACTCAACATCAAGATTAACTCATCACCGAAATTCAAATTTATTCAATTAAGCACAATCGTCATGTATCATCAATCAACAACTCATTATCACATGCTAAAACTAAAAATTAAGCTCAAACACTTCACACACTCAAATTATCAAACACTTAGCATGCAATTTCTTGGATCATAACCAACATGCATGTATCATCAACAACAATTCACCGGTAACTCTCGAATTCAATCAAATAATCAAGATCAACACGAATCATTCAATCAACAAGCAATCATCATTATTAATTATCATAGATTCATCATCCAAAATCAAAATTCATCATTGTAGCGGTAAAAATGTGACTCGACGCGTTTTCGCGAATTCGAAGTACAACAGAGTCGGCACCGAACTTTATTTATTCCAAGAAGGAAAGGGAAAATATCGATAAAACCCACAAATAAAAAGAAATGGATAAGATGGTCATCGCAACCAAATTAGGGTTCGGGAGTCGGTTAGGCAAGGGGAAGGTATTAGCACCCCTCACCTCCATCGTACTCGATGGGACCCATTTAATTAGTTTTATGAATGAGTGTTTGCGTGATGTTTACGTTCTTTAGCTTATTAATCGAGAAAAGGTAAACGAAAGGTTTTTAGGTTTTTTATTATTATGCTCGCCAAGACGTTTGTATCTTGTGCCTACGTATTCCCTAGTGCAATGGGAAAGTCAGAGCAATCGTAGTTCGGGCGAAGAACCACGAAAAGTTTTGTTGGTTGATTTTAGCGAGAGGTACTCGATCGCTTTCAAATGGAAATACTACGCGCACATGGATATGAGATCACTACAAGAATGGATAACTAAATCAAGAGTGACATGAGATTTTGGCCATCATCGCATTCGAGTGGAAGATATTCGATCTTCACATGTGGAAGTATGTTCGCATTCGTTTATGAAAAGAGGTTTAAAATCCATAAGGCAAAAAGGTTGAATGAAATTGAGATTATGTTTTAAAGGGACATTTAGCAAAGGATTGAGCATAGGTGTTCACCTAGCGCGTCTTTACCCAAGGTATTGAACAGGAGCGAGCCCCATTATCACTTGTTGTCCTTGTTAATTAATTTGTTTCAAAAGATCAAGGTATTCAAGAGGTGTGCACTTCTTGTCACAAGATCTTCCGGCTTGATTAATGTATTTTAATTCAAAAGATCAAGGTATTCAAGAGGTGTTCACCCCTTGTCACAGGACCTTTTGGTTTGATTAAGTGTTTTAGATTCAAAAGATCAAGGTATTCAAGAGGTGTGCACCCCTTGTCACTCAATCTCCTGGTTTGATTGATGTATTTTGATTCAAAGGATCAAGGTATTCAAGAGGTGTGCACTTCTTGTCACGGGATCACTTTGATTAATTAAAGAGTTTTGGTTCAAGAAAATCAAGGTATTCAAGAGGTGTGCACTTCTTGTCACTTGATTTCTCGATTTATTTAAGAAAGCATTTTATTGCTTGATTCAAAGGACCGAAGGTATTCAAGAGGTGTGCACTTCTTGTCACTTGATCACTTTGATTTTATTAATGAAAGGTTTAAAAAAGGTGTTAATCCAAAAGAATCGAGGTATTCAAGAGGTGTACACTTCTTGTCACTCGATCTCTCGGTATGGTTTAAAGAATTTTTGTAACAAAGAAAACTCGACATTGGATCGAGAAGTTTATTTGTATCGACTTGGCGTTGGACCAAAGTTTATTGATCTTTTTTTGGGTCGAGATTAAACTAAATATTTTTTGGTATTATTAATATAAAAGTAAAATCTAACAAATTTTTGATGTTTTGATATTAAAATAAAGTCTAATGAAATATTTTTTGGTTTTTTTAATATGAAAAATAAAATCTAAATAAGAACATGTTTTTTGTATTTTTGAATATATATAAGAAAAATAAAAACAAATAGTGAAATAATCATAGAAACAAATTAAAATACAATCAAATGGGCTTATAAAAAGAAATAAGATGAGGGTGCATATAACAGTTGGGCGCTGGCCCAATAAACTAAGTTAAAAAAACATTCAGCAAATAAAAAATAAAAAAAGTATTAGTTGGGTCGGATCGGGTCCTACAGCCATAAGCCCAAACTAAATTGAAACCAAAAAAACCCTAGAAACTACAAGGAGAACGAAAATGCCTCCTTCACACTTCCAAAATCGGCCGCCCTCTCACTCTCAAATCTCTCTCACGACAAAACTCTCCTTCTGTTCTCACGCCCTGCTTCTATCTTACGCTTCTCACTCTCTCGCAAGATCGCTCGTCACTCTCCCTCGATCTCTCTATTCTCTCGATTTATTCTCATTGTTTAACAACGAAACCTCTCTCGATGGATCTCTCTACTCTCTCACGAGACCGCCATGTTTCAATAGATCAAGCGAAACCTCAAACAAGCATATAAATAAATCAATCTAACCTCATCCCACATAAAACCCTAAGCCCCAAAAATGCTTCAGCATGACCTTAGAGATTACATGGTGATTTGCACGATACAAGTATCAATGGTGAAATGCACATAAATAAACAGAAATCAAATTTAAGAACTGCAAATTGAAAACTACCGAAGAAGTCTTCAAGTATGCGTCCTCGCTCTTCTCAGACTCTCTGCTCCGTGAATCTTGTGCTGCTTCGTCTTCTTCTCAAACCTGCTTCTTCTGCCTCTTCTGAGTTGTTGTTGTATGCTGCAGTTTTTCGTATCGAGGATTTGTGAGGGTGGAAGGTTTTGATTTGAATAAGGTTTAATGAAAGTTGAATGTGTTGTGTTGTTGTCTGCGGTTTGTGTGTGCTTCCAGTGAGTGAAGGTTTGGTTTAGGTGTTGAGTTATAGGTTGAGAGTGAAGTGGTGTGGTTGAAGGATTTGCAGCGTTAAGGAGAGTTTTCGTTGAATTTTTGTGAGTCTATGGGCAGAGGTTCGGTCTTTTTTTTTATTTCTCCCCCTTTTTACTGTGTGTTGAAGGTCCGTTTTATAGATGAATTGGAAAGGTTTTGGGGGGAAATGTTGGTGTGAATTTGAACTTATTTGGTATACTGATTTGTTACTTTGTGTTACGCAGACTGTCTTGCCAATTTGATGAATACCTTGGCTGATGCAGGGGCAGGAATTTGGACAGTTATGGGGCAGCATAGTGGTGCAGTGTTCGCAGCAAGGAGCTGATGGTGATGGAGCATGGTTATGCAGGCTAGACAGCTGCATTTTTGGACGGTTTTGTTCGTCTTGAAGTGGAGTGGCAGACTTGTACGTGAAGACAACATTGGCCATTATTCTTTGTATCATTCTTTTTGACTAAAAAATAAAACTAAAACTAAAAATAAAATAACATCAACTAACATAAAAATATAAAACACTAAACATCTTATGAATCTAATTAAACTAAAAAATAAAATACATAATTTTAATATATATTTTTTTAATGATAAAAATAAAACAACATTTAATTACCTAAAAAAATCTAACAAACGATAATTCGAGCAAAAAATATGCAAAAATGCGATGATGATTGGATGTACATGAAATGCGACATGACTATATGAAAAAAAAAAGACTAGGTCAAAAATTGGGGTACGACAATCATGATCAATGTCGAACTAAGTCATAACATCAATGACCTAACAAAGTTTATAGTGAATTTACCGGATCAAACGAAAAGAATGAGATCGAATGAACACGAACGCGAACACGACGCGAACATGAACGAAATCTAAGAGATGAGAGGGAGAGAGTGGCGCGAGACACTAGGAGAGGGAGAGAGATCCGAATTTGAGGCTCAATGAGAAAGAAGATTCTTCACTCTTGCTTTGATCTTTATTTGTTCTTGAGATTTGATCTTGAATTGATGAAGATTGATGAAGTTTTTGTAGTTTTAATCCAAGAAAATTGAGAGAAAGTGTTTTTTTAGAATTTTTGGTGAATTGAAGTTATGAGAGAAAAAGAGGGAAAATGACTTATATAGTGTGAGTGGTGAAATGTCCAAAACACCCTAAATTATCTCTTTTTTTACTCGTTTTCAGGGAAATGTGGCTCGGTGCGAAATTTGGAAACGAAACCAACGTCAACTTGAAGATGGCCAAATTTGTGACTCATAGCCGCGAGAATAGTCTCGATCTGATAAGAGGTGATGAAATTACGCGCGTTTGAATGACAAGAAATGCCGATTCATCTGACGCGACTGTGCAGAATTTTGTGAGTACCGCTTAAAGAACTCGATAAAACTCCATCTTCGGCTCGAAATCTGACTGAGCACTTGTGACGTAGAATTGAAGCTAACGAAATTTCCAAGAGAATGCCGCCAGAATGGACTTCATGCAATAAAAATTGAAGAAGTTATGAATTTTCAAACTTGTCGCGACATACCCGAAAACACACTTTTCACTGAAAAATCATGACGCTCTTCAAAATGCTGGGTATTTTCTGTGCATAATTGGTTGACAGCTCGAGCATATGAAATCTCGAGAATAATGACACGGAGCTGCAGTTAAAATTTTGAGCGAATCCGACAAGCGGATCATGAGATATGAATTTTCTAGAGCCCAAAAACCTACATTCAGCACCATTTTTCATTGTGAAAGCTCTAGTAATTTTCTAATTCGACCACCTTCCTCATAGAATTGGTTTCTGAGCCAAACACGAAAGTTGTAGGGAATGTTGAAACAGTCTGGGCTACGTGAAAACCAAACTCACAGCACCTTCCAGCTAAAACTTGTGAATGTCTTCATATTTTTACCGTATAAACCAAATTTCACGCCATATTTCCTCAAAACCATGAAACTCTTTATTATTTTTTCTCCCTTTTCGAACGACGAAATAAACGTCTTCCATAACTTATAGCTCAACTAAATAGGGCAAATTTTGGGGTGCAACAAGTACACCATGAAGCACATACTTGCTTCTTATTGATCCAGAAAAATAGACGGTTCCTCATAACTAATACCTTCAGAATCACAAAATTCAGAGGATTTTGTATCCCCAAACTCTTTGTCATGGTAACTTCTAACTTTGATAATCACACCATTTTTCTCCTCTTGAATACTTTGACATAAATCTTCATAGACTTCAAAGGTGTTTGAATTTTCTTTAAGAAATCTCATCCATGTATAACCAGAAAAATCATCTATAGCCACGTAGACATACCTCTTTCCACCCAAGCTTTCTATCTTGATTGGTCTCATTAAGTCCATATGAAGAAGTTCTAACACTTTGGAAGTAGTATGATGTTGTAACATTGGGTAAGACATTATGGTTTTCTTTTTCAATTCACACTCATTACAAACTTTCCTTTCTTCAATCTTGAGCCCTAACATTTCTCTAATGGCTCATTTAGATCTGATTTCCTTCATTCTTTAGAGCTGTAGGTGTCCAAGTTTCTGGTGCCATAACTTCACTTCATCCTAATTGGTTTTTGAACATGAGGAATTGTAAGCAATTATTTGAGATTCCCACAAGTAACTGTCGTCTTTAAACCTTATGCCCTTCATAAGAACAACTTTTTTCTCATCTTTGACTAAACATTCTGTTTTGGAGAAATTGACCAACAACCATTGTTCACATAGCATACTAATGCTAATAAGATTAGCAGATAGTCCTTTCACAAGAAGAACATCTTCTAAATTTGGAGAACCAGCACACATCACCAAATCTAACATCACTTGTGGGGTGATATCTAATATCCACTAACAACTTCTGAACCCCCTATCATATGTATAGAGCAATTACTGTCTAAGTACCAGTCTTTTCTATTTGAAGTTCTCAAGAAGGTGTGAGCTATAAGATTTACATCTCTTTTCTTAACACTTCTCTTTTTGCTTACTTGACCAACCTTAGAATGAGCTGAAGATTTTTGATCTCCAAACAATTTATAACAGAAAGGTTTAATATGACTATACTCACCACAATAATGACATCTCCAAGTTGAATAATTGGAATTTGTTGGAGTTTCATTAAATCTCCCAATATGTTGGAACATGTGGTTGGACATATTGATCATTATTTTCTTTTTAGCAGGAAGGAACTTTTCTACATATTTGTTAAGTTGTTTGATATCAAATGAATGATTAACATATGTATCTTCAGCTTTTTTTATCATAAAAATTCCATCTTCATCCTTTTTAGAGAGTTTTCCAGGTTGTCATGCTAGGAATATAAAAAGGTTACCTCACTTTGAAGATGAGAAATAATACATAGGATTTTCTTCTTTTAATTCTCCAATTCAACAATGACCTTTCTCTATTCTTCTTCTGTCTTGAGACTTTATTCACACATGTCACTAGTATCCTCGTAGGACACATCCAAGTCTTTTATCATCACATGATTTTACTTCTTCTGCCCATCTACCAGAAAGAGCCATCATCAGACCAAGATATAGTAAAGCCTTTTTTATGCTTTTTGAGATAAGTTGGACATTCTAGTTTAATGTGACCAAATCTTTCACATTCATAACATTGAAAGCCTTTGCTTTGACTGAACTTCTTTTCAGGTCTGGTATTATTCATAGAATAATTATCATTCCTGATATCATATGAGATGTTCTTGACAGTTGGTCTTCCTCTTCTATCCATTCTCTTGATAATTCTATTGAATTACTTTCCAAGTAACACAATGGTGTTGGAGAGTCCTTCCTCAATATACAAATCAACTTGACTTGTTTCCTCTTCATCATTGGATACAAAATATATGCTCTTGTTCTTTTTCTCAGACTTGCCATTTATAGCCAATTCAAAAGTTTGGAGTGAGCCAACAAGTTCATCAACCCTCAGAGTGCTGATATCACGAGCTTCTTCAATAGTTGTCACCTTCATGTCAAATTTCCTAGGTAGAGACCTAAGAATTTTTCTTACAAGTTTTTCTTCTAACATCTTTTCTCCTAAGGCACTAGATGCATTTTCTATTTCAAGAACCATCATATGATATTACTGGATAGTCTCATCATCATTCATCTTCAGATTTTCAAATTTGGAAGTGAAAAGATGAAGTCTAGACATCTTCACTTTGGATGTGCCTTCACGAGTTATTCTGATGATTTCCCAAGCATCATTAGTTATGGTACATGTATTGATTAACCTAAAAAACATTCTTGTCTACTTCATTGAATAGAGCATTCAAAGTCTTGGAGTTACCGATATCTAATTTATCATCCTTATTAGATTAATTTTCTTATGCTTTTAAGGACATATTCCCTTCTCTGTCCTTCTATACAAGATGCTCTCATCCTTTCAAAATAGTCTTCCAAGCTTTGTTGTTCATGTATTTTAGAAAAGCCATTGTTTTGACTTTTCACTAGTCATAATTTGAACCATCTAACAAATATGGTCTGTTGGTGTATCCTCCTCCTTATTCATAGTACCAAAAAGTATATTTCCTGGAGCTCACCCAATAAACAGAGCAGGGTGCCTGCTCTGATTCTAATTGAAATTATGGCCCTTGCAATACATATGTCAAGATTGATGTCCCAACACAAACACAATGTCAAGACAGATGTTATGAAATCATCTGCTGACAGAAAACCACTTGCTAAAATAGAAGGTTGTGCAGAAAGTAACTTGCAGAAAAATAAACAACACAATCAATTGTTAACCCAGTTCGGTGCAACTCACTTACTCTGGGGGCTAACTAGCCAGGAAGGAAATCCACTATAATATTATTGTTCAAAGCCTAAACAATCTCAGTTTACAATTTATCTCCTGATCACTACTTATATGCAATTTCTTCCTAAGAACCTCCTAGATATGAGAAGCCCCTTTCACTTCCTACAATCACCTCAGTGATCAAAACAGTTACAATCCCAACAAATGTACCCAAAAAACAAACAGAAGATTACACTTCCAATTAACAATACTTGGTCTTTTTTTAAAGCTCCTACCAAGAACAATACTCAACTCTTTTGCTCAAAAGCTTTAAGAGTGAGAACACATTCTCCCTCAATGTATTAGAAGATACATGAGTGACATACAAACAAAAACACTAAAACCTTAAAGGACTCCCAAAATAATAAATCCTTATTTGCACTCACGGTTTCTATTTGTGATTGTTTGTTATTCTAGGTTTAGCAAGTTCTTATTTATATACTCTTGCAGTATGGGCTTGGACTTGAATCATATCCAATCTTCTCCTTTTTCAATCAGCTGCAAGATCTTCACAGAAAATAGGAACAAATCAAATCAAATCCAAGTTTCCTAAAAAGTCTCCAAGATCCGTTTTATGAAACCAAATCAAATCTGCATTGTCCCTAAACTATCTTTGATTGGTTGCGCCAGTTTGAGTGCTTGAATCTTCCAGAATCTCATATTTTTCAATCAAATCTTCAAGGAATTAAAATCAGATGAATTGTCACGATGTTCTGGTATAGTATGTCACAACATCTAGCAAAAATCATGATAGTAGAACCTGTCATGACAATTGGTCAAGATGTTTCAACATCTTACTCAACATCAGTTAAGAACCATGTTTTAGCAAAATTACTAACAATCATAAAACCATGGAACTAACACCTTTGTTCAGAACCTTAATTCCTACAACAAGAGTTTGAAACCTTGAGAACATGTTTGCAACTGTTTTATCATCTTCCATCTTGAAGGCTTCATATTTCTGAATCAAGGCAATCATCTTGTTTTCTTTAACTTGAGCGTTTCTTTCATGAGTCATCTTTAACGAATCAAAGATAGACTTAGCAGTGTCTCTGTTGGTAATCTTTTCATACTCAGCGTATGAAATAACAATCAACATAATGGTTCTTTTGTAATGCCCCAGACTGCTTTCGGGATGATCGACTGACCCCACAAACCAACACGAGTCTTTTCAGCATGCTTTGACCTCACTCACACGCTTTCTGGGAAACTTCCCAGAAGGTCACCCATCCCAATACTACTCCAAGTCAAGCATGCTTAACTGTGGAGTTCTTATGGAATGAGCTACCGAAAAGAAGATGCATCTTGTTGGTATAGGTAGTACTCATCAATCCATATAAGCTTTCCTTCAACCATGCAGTCCCATACCTGCACGGCCTTAGGATTCCTCTCATTCCGATGTGGCGACCACCCTTGCCTTCTCTGGCATCGGGTGTTACATGCGGTACAACCAACCCTAGCCTTCTCCGGCCTCGGGTGTAACATGCCCACCAGCTTCCGCATGGTTCGTCCTCGAACCACATCGTACTGGGAGAGGTCTGGCTCTGATACCATTTGTAACGCCCCAGACTGCTTTCAGGATGATCGATTGACCCCACAAACCAACACGAGTCTTTTCAGCACGCTTTGACCTCACTCACACGCTTTCCGGGAAACTTCCCAGAAGGTCACCCATCCCAATACTACTCCAAGTCAAGCATGCTTAACTGTGGAGTTCTTATGGAATGAGCTACCGAAAAGAAGATGCATCTTGTTGGTATAGGTAGTACCCATCAATCCATATAAGCTTTCCTTCAACCATGCAGTCCCATACCTGCACGGCCTTAGGATTCCTCTCATTCCGATGTGGCGACCACCCTTGCCTTCTCTGGCATCGGGTGTTACATGCGGTACAACCAACCTTAGCCTTCTCCGGCCTCGGGTGTTACATCTTTCTTTGTGATGATTCTTATAATCCTTCTTCAATTGATATGTCATCACTCTTCTTTCAATATGGTTAGTACTAGCATCAACAAAATAAGTGTAGCCATTAACTACCATATCCCATAGATCTATGTCGTAACCAAGAAATAAACTCTCTATTATGTATTTCCAGTAATCAAACTTTTCTCCATCAAAGACTGGAGATTTAGCACTATAATGATCTCTTTCATTAACACTGGGTGCTGGTGGAGCAGCCATTGTGTTTCAAAAAATTAATGGATCTTTATCTGACATGGTGAAGTGTTTTATAACAATCAATAACAGAACCGGAGCTCTGATGCCAATTGAAGATAAAGGAAAACAAAAGAAAATGGGGGTTTGAATTGAATTTCAAGATTCAAAAAATTTGAAAAAACAAGACAAACAAAGAAGAGTAAAGGATAAAAATAAAAAACAAGATATTTTTATCCTGGTTTACTATTAACGTAGCTAATCCAATCCACCCACCAAGGTAGTTTTACCTTATCAACAAGTATTTAATCTATTATAATCAACCTGACTACAGAATCTACAAAGACTAGTTGTCAATGTCTTCTTGAGAAATACTGACTATACCCTAGTCTCTCAAGGAACACAATCAACTTACAAGTTGGAATACAATGAATGTATGTTTATAAGATGCTTCTTAAAAGCATATTACACAAATGGAATACAAGATAACACAATAGTGTTAAGCAAGTTAATAAACAAAAGTTCCTTGCTTTTTGCAACTTTACAAATGAACAAAGTTTCAGCGTATTCAAAATTTCGTTCAATTGTATGTTAATTCGTCAATATTGCAATCTTCCAAGTCTTCATTATATAGGCATCAAAAAAACTGTTGGAGGGTGAAGTTGGAATTGCACAATCTCTTAGATGTTTTCTACATAACGGTCACCAGAGAGTGGTAGACAACATTATACAATCGTACAGTCTTTATGCTGTAAAACATGCATAGTGGAAGGAGTATATCTGATTTGTACCATACATTATTTTGTCCCACTTAAAACCTTTGATCTTATCTTCAGAGACTTCAGAATATAAATTGGTGAAGCATGTTTAGAAGGATCAAATGTTGAAACGAAGTCTTCAGAACCTTGTCTTCAGAATCTTCAAAGCTTGTTCTCTAGAACCTTGTCTTCAAAGTCTTCAAAACTTGGTCTTCAGAACTTGTGCAAAATGTCAGATCTTGAGAGTCTTCATAAGCTCCCTTATCAGAGTCACAATCAGAAGCAATGACTTGCATCCCATTAGAAGTGATGACTTGAATTATATCTGAAGCATAGTCAAAAGAGTATTCCAGATCTTGACTTTAAGCTTTGTAAAGCACGCTTTGTATCTTCCTATGGTCAGAGTGTGTTGATTCTAAAAACTAATGATATCACACGTCATACTATCAGATTCAGGACTTGAAAGTAAAAGCTACACACTAGACTAAAACCATTAATGTACGAAATTATTCTCTAAGATATCATGAATTGTTATCAAAACTAAAGGCCAGATGTATAACCAAATCTTGTTCTTACAATCGCTTCTTTCGCAGTGATTCCTCTCGCCTCTCGGAGTCCCTCATTCACTCATGATCATCTTTTCTTCCTTCCTCCTGAGTGTATCAACCTGAAATTCTTTATTACTTATTCAATGACATCCTTCAGGTGTACGCACTCATCTATTTTGTACATATGGCTCTTGTAAAAATGACAAAATCTTATCTTATTGGTTCTAGCTAATTCTTTCACAGGGTGGGGGTTCTTAACCCTAGTTTCCTTGAAGTTGATGTTGGTACATTCTTGCAAAATCTTTTTCCTGGACGTACTGAGGAGTGTGTAGGATAAAAATATGGCTCGGGGTCCTCGGTAGGTGTCTTGGTCCTCATTGCCACGATGCTGGCTAGAGTCTATTTTAGTCAAATAGTTGTTTGCCGAGTTCCTTGATCCTTTATTCCTTTCCATTTTTTCTGCTAAGAGTTTTTTCATAGTTATTATATCGTCGGGTCACTCATATTTCAAGAATACCTTCAACCCTAATTTTTCCCGAAACATACAATACATCCTTGATCACTTTTTGAAGATCAACACTTCATCCCATCGTCCGATCCACCTACTTTGACAAATATCTTAGTAACTCGGTAAATATATTTTTTTGCAAGGTTTCTTTCTTATTTTGTGGAAATTTGTGAGAATAAGAAATCGTTTACAGAGATGACGCCATTATTCCATAGTCGAATAAGAGATCAGTGGTACAATAGAAGGGAGCTTCTTCGATGCAGTGGTGTGAACCTTTGGTACAGTGGAGTGGAAATGAATCTATAAGATTAACACTTCAACGCTTAAGTCAATGATGTCAGAGAGAAATAATATAGCTTATGAGAATAAATAAATATATAAAAATTTTCTTAAGAGACTTGTATTAGAGCATCTCCAATGGTAGTATTTTCCTTTGAGTTCTCCAGCTGGACATCAATATAATAATTAAATATTGAAATAATTTTCCATGTCATAGTAGAGTTGCATTGCAATGCAACTAGTAAAAAATTCTGGTACCCAATCAAATTAATTTATGAGGTAAAGTTGTGGGACCCTTTAGAATTACACCAATAAAATAAAAATTAAATAAATTATTTTGAGATGATATGACTGGTGGGACCCATAAAGAACTCAAAAATGAGTTGCACCATTGGAGATTGTCTTAACAAGAGTATCTAATTGTTAGGGGTAATCTTTTTATTTTTATTTTTAACTTTATTGAAAGTGTAGTATAAGATTTATTTATACGTAGACATGAAAAAAGGATACTACAACAATTAAAAAGATCATGCTTATCTGGAGATATCCTTAGAAATCTCACCTAATTATTTTATGAAGATACTTGATTTCGTTAATTTAGTTTTAATACCTTTTGAGTTAATTTTTTGATAAAAAAAACTATACAATTTTTAGTAAACTTTGAACATGAGTTAACAAGCCAATTAACATATAACAGTTTCTTACTAATTAACGATTTGAGTTAACCTCACATTTGTCACAAAAGAAAAAGCTAATTAATAAATGTCGATTTCACTTCGACGTAATTTCTGTCTATTATGCATGCACTATAAATAAAGGCATTACGTAATCCTCTCTAATTTAATATATATTAATTTTTAAATAAAATATTCATTTCAGAAAAGCTGAGATCATTTTACTTATGATCTGGTGATAAAAATAGAACAAAAGTTCTTATAATCACACACACGTATCTGCAAACCAATTTGAATTGTTTCTCTCGAACTATTTTCGAATTTTAATATAATGCTGGAATGAGTCAATCAATAATAATTTAAAGCTAAGCCCTCACCCCCTCTCACGTCATTCACATATATAATTATAAAAATGTGAGATATGATTTGAATAATGAGAAAGAGAACTATGTGAATAAATTTAGATTGATGATGAAATATCAATCAAATGAATAAAGAATCTTATACAATGTCAAATATAAAGTTCGATATTTTGCCATAAAAAGTAATATATTAGAAAAAGTTTATTTTTAGGATACATGTAATAAGGTTTTCTTTTATAGTATAAAGTTAGATATTGATATGGCTATTGTCTATAACCTTTTATTTTATTTTATCTTATCTCCAACTAAGGACCAACTCATTTTAGTCATAATCAACCAATATATAAAGGTTGAGAATCAAGTGTGAGGAAAAAGTTCCACATTGATTAGAAAATGAAAGAATGAACACGAAAATGAAAGAATGAACACTTTATAAGTGAGAGACCCACACACCTATCACCTTAAAGTTTTAGGTGGAGATGTGGTGTGTCTCTCGCAAAGTGTGTCCCAAGTAAAGAATACTCTCTCATTGACCCCTTCGAGTTGTCTCCAACAATGGTATCATGAGTCTTTGGTTTAAGAAAGAGACCGACACTAATATATATATAATTCAACTTTCAAACTTAACATACTTACATAATTAAGAATTTTTTTGTACAATATGAAGTAAAATAATTTAACTACTAATATTTTTAAAAAATAGATCAAATATATAAAAATTTACAAAATTTCAAAATAATGTAATCATTCTCCATCACCTCATCATATTTTAATATGATGTGTAGTGTATTTTCAGAAAAGTTAGATAATGTAGTTTCTACAAATCACATGATATCATTTAATTTTAATATATTTAATTATTTGTTAAATAATATAATTGTTTATTATTTTTAAAATATTTTATATTAAAGATAACCTTACTTAATTTTTTAATTTTTTAAGTTAGATAAAATAAAAATTCACTATTAAACATATATAAATGTATCTTCGGTACCTACTATCAAAATATATATTCTACAAATAATTATTGAAATGGTAATTTGACATTTGATTTAAAACTCTCATTCTCCCCTTATTTATGTGTGTGTATATATATCTAAACTTTGTACATATAACCATTTGCATATGTATATCGCAAAAAGATCCAAACTCGGTCGGACTCGTCCCAGATTTAATGGGAAAAGTTGATAAAAATTTCTTTATCCACTCCTAGGGTGAGATTCCCTGTTGAAAATTCCAAAATATTTTTTGGAGATGCATCTCCGAAAACACCCAAAAGAATTAAGATTTTAGTTAATTCGGATATGCATATGAAAAAACTTCAAAAAATGGTCAGAGTTTTTTCAGATATGCATATAAAAAAAAATCTTTAAAAATTGAATTTTTTTGATATATTGATTAATTTTTTTTGAACAATCAATATATATATATATATATATATATATATATATATATATATATATATATATATTAATTAAAAAAACCAATACAAACAAGGCAATCCCTAAGGATTCAGCTAACCAAGAAAAAACCCATGACATTAGATTTGCAAGATGCAATCGAAGTTTCCTATTTCTCCAACCTCTATACACTATACAATCAATAATTCTCCCCAAAATGTTATTCCTATACGTATCACTATTAAAGATTATAGCATTTCTATAAAGCCATATCTCATGAATTGTTTACGTAAAAGCCATCTTCAAAAGCATAACTCTCCAACCGTTACCTTTTATGTTATTCAAAATCCAATATAACTCGAAGCTCAAAGCTATGGGGGTATGTGTGATGTTCAGCCATAGCAACACTCCAATCTAAATACCAACAGTAGCAGTACAAGCAAAGAAAATATGTTCCACAGTCTCGTCCGCTTTCCCACACATACTACACACTTTGTTATCCAGGAAGCCAAAACGGAAGAGCCTCTCCTCGGTAGAAAGATGACCATGGCACAACAGCCACACAGTAACACGAGCTCTAGGACGAGCTAAATTATATGCCTCATCAACCTATGCCAATGCACAGTAGTACCATCATCAATCAGAGCAGCATAAACGGTTTTCATCGAAAACTTACCAGCTGCAAGCATCTGAGTCCAGGCTGGTTTGAAGGAATCAATTAGCATCATGCATTTCATAACTTTCTTCAGGATCCAAGTCCAATTCTCTCCAGCCTCTATATCCATTGGATCCAAAGACTATCACTCTTTTTGCATATGTTCAAAGGCACTTCAGTAGTGTAGCTTGGTTCTAAACAGTGAGATTCAGGAGACCTAAAATGCCCTACTTGAGAGGACTGCACTTCGCCAGACCACCGGGCTCTTACTACTCATGTCCGTTTTACCTGTCCACACAAAAATCCTACAAATAGTATCAATACGTTTAAGAACAACTTTTGGGAGGGGAAATTCAGCATCCAATATTGGGTGATGGACCCAATGATGCTGCAGACCAATTGAACACGACCAGCATAGCTGGGCAATTTGGAGGACCAATGTCGAATTCTTCCAGTAATCTTATCAATGAGAGGGAGGTAGTGTGTCAAACCAAGTTTCTTGTTGCTAAAGGCACTCCTAGGTGGCTGTTGAAAGAATATTGTGGTGTACTTTTCGTTTATATCGTATCCACAGAGATTATTGCGACATCACCGCCGTTCTATAGCCTATTTTGTCTTGAGTTAATGTTACTTTAGTTATGAGTTTGCAAAAGTTCATTCAATCACTTTAGTAGCAAAGAGTAAATTAATGAAAGTTCTAAGTTAAAGAAAATGTATCAAGATTTGATTTCATCGACCTAAATTTGCATGTCTTCCTATAAATATATGTATATGAACTTGTTAACGATCAATATTATTACGTATCGACGTCTATACCGTCCGTGTCCGCAACGATATAGCTAGATTTACCGTATTGTTTAACCGACGATTTCTCCACCGTTTAAACAATACAAATAACGTTTTAAAACCGATACTAAGTAAACATCAAACGCTAAATCCATGTATGCAACTTATAGTTTGATAGATGATAAAGGTAGGTCTAGATACAAACATTGATGTCTCAAACACTTATATCATAGAAAAGCTTTAATAAACAAACTAAACCATCTATATTGATCATCACTTGTTCATACACAATATATTCACAAGACATACATACAAAAGGCTAGGAAGATTACATCTTATCTTGATACAAAAGAGAGTTAGCTATCCATGAAAATGGTAGCTTGCTCAAGAAGGAAAGGATGAAGATCAACAAGCATCTACGACGATTAATCGACGATCAAAGCTTCGAATCTCCAATTCTTCACTTGCTACAATATAATATGCTCTTTTAGGTCTTAGGATTATGTCACACACCAAAATAACACTTCTGGCCCCTAGAAAAACCAAACCGAATTACGCAGACCGCGCTTAGCGCGGTGCAGCCGGCTAAGCGCGCTATCCCAAAATGGCTAAATCGCCCAACCGCGCTAAGCGGGCTCCATACCGGGCTTAGCGCGGACGTTTCTGCCAGAACTTCCTTCTTTTCTTCAAAACCGCGCTTAGCGCGCCTATACCCCGCTTAGCGCGGTACCTTGTTCCAGCAATCATTGGTTTTTGGTCTTGAAATATCTTCTATTCATTTTCCATGGCCCAAGCTTCCATTTATCTAGCAAAAACTATAAAATCCAACACCAATTGCAAAGATAAGCACTATTTGACAATAATATAAATATAAGAATATAAATATATAAAATGATAATAAAATACTATTATTAATCACAAAAAGACTTGAAAATTAGCAAAAATTACCCAAGATATTAACACAATTTGGTAACTAACAGTGGCGAACAGGGAAATTAACCTCTTCAAACCCTGTAAATCGATTAATAAAATTGATTAATTCAGATATCATAAAATTGATATAATTTATAAGTTATAATAATAATCATGATAATTATACTGTTGATATTTCTATTCTAATTCCAATTATAAATTAAAAAATAAAACTCATAAAAAATTTAATTATTTTTTTTTTATAAATTTCATATTGTTAATTACAAAAATTATAACTAATACACAACAATTTAGATTATATAAAAAATAAATACATTAATAATTATTCAACAAAAATTTAAAATAAAAAAGATCAAGTAAGAATAAAATTATTTACTATTTTATTCATATTTTAATATAAATTTCGAATTACATGGTTTTTCAAAATAATAAATAAAAATCAAAAATATAAAATTTATTTTAATAATTAATTATGAAAAAAAATCATTTTTCACTTAGTTTAAAAAAATTTCAAGAAGATTTTGTCTTAATTTTATTTAGTGAATAAATTATATATTTAATTTTATATAATTCAAAATTTACTTATTATGAAATATAATAAGAATATTTTTCATTTATATAAGTTAGTAAAATAATTCTTAACTTTAAATTTTTTTTGAAAATTTTGTTTATAAAATGAATTTTTTAAACTATAAATTTTTTTAAAAAAATTAGTTTATGAAATGATTTTTTTAGGTATCATAAAAAATAAAAAATAATAAATAAATAATAAATAAATATATTTATTATTATTATTATTAATTTTATATATAAAAATAAGGTGTTGATTTAAATATTTATTAGGCTAATAATATTAATATATCTTGATTATAATGATATATATTTAATAATATATTTTAATTAATACAATTAATTATACTATTAAGTGTATTGATTCACCTTGATTTTAATTTTTTTAATAATTATTGAGTTTTTTCGGATATGCATATCTGAAAAATTCCAAGACCAAAAATTAAAATATTTCAAATATACATCTCCGAAGACATCCCTTTCAAAAAAAAGGTGTTTTCGGAAGTGCATCTTCGAAGTCACATTTTTTTCAAAAAAAAAGGTGTCTTCGCATATGCACTTCCGAAATAACCATTTTTTTCCAAAAAAAAATGCATTCGAAAATGCACTTCCAAAATCTAGGGGTATTTAAGAAATTTCATCGCAAATTCTTAAGAAGGTAGGGGGTGGATATAGAAATTGTCAAAGTTAATTTAACTGAGAATAGATGAGATGCAAAGAAAACCATTTTTTAACTATGAGGGCGGGAGTTGCTTATATCACCCTACATCCACCCCTATCTGAACATGACCTATTAAATTTACTTTAGGTTAAATATATTTGTTGTCTTCCTAAATATCTTAAATTTCATTTTTTAGTCCTTTAAAATATTTTTTTTGAAGAATGGTCTTTCTAAAAATTTTCATCCACATTTTTAGTCTCTCCTGTATGTGTAGGCTCATTTCAGTATTCCAGAATGTTGTGATAAAGACAAGGATGGTAAAATCAAGGATCCATTGAAGAAGGAATGAATTAAATATGCGGGAGAGCGATGGAGAGGTTTTAAGACACAACTCACAGACGAATATATTTAATAATCCCAAAAAAGATCTCGCTCCTACAGATATCAGGTATAATTATATTAAAGAAGAAGCGGAAAAGGAAGTTGTTCAGCTGCAAAAGGAAGCACAAAAGACGTGGAAGTTGACGATGTTCAGAGATTGTTACTCATGGTTGTAAAAATGAATGAAAGACACTTGGAAATGGAATTAAGTCATTATCAATCTGTCACTAATTTTTATATGTCAACTAAGTGTATCAGAGAGTTGGTGGTGGATTTTCATTGGCTTGACGTGTCTACTCTGCAAGTTTGGTACATGTAAGTACATTTTCCTTTTTTTATTACTGTCAATATCTATTAATATGTTATATCTCTCATCACTTTGAATATGATGTTTATTTTAAAATTATTCAGGTATATTCATTGTTTATGTATTGATAATTCCATATCAGAAGTATATGGAATTATGGGCCCTGCTATGTAGAGCTGTCAAAATGGGCTCGGCCCATTGGGCCGGCCCATAAGCCCTACAATTTAGCGCGGGCCGGGCCGCAAAATACCTTAAAAAAAGACGACCCTGTCTTTTTGGGCCAGCCCACCGGGCCTATGTTTTTTATGGGCTGGGCCGGGCCGGGCCAAGCGGGCTTCGGGCTGGCCCATTAAAAAAGATTTGGGTAACTTTTGGAGAAAAAAGATTGAGATAAGATATGATTTTATAAATGTGTTTTCAAGTCATAAAGAAAAGTTAAAGAGGATCAACATATATTTTCAAAATGATGTGATCAAGGAAATGGTTGTGAGATGTAGAAAAAAATTGATAAGTATTGGTGATAATATTAAGTTACTTTATACTTTTACATGGATGATTTTGTGGTATTCATATATATATTTGTGGATAAATATTTTAAACATCACTTATATACGTTTATGATGACTTTTTACTTATGTTGTATTGCATTTATCCATTACATCCTTTTTATAAAATTAAAATTATAATATTGAAATACGGGCCGGGTTGGCCCATCGGGCCGCACGGGCCTTTGAAAAATGGGCCGGGCTCATTTTATGTGGCCCATTTAGCAATTGGGCTGGGCCGGCCCAGCCCATTAAAACACGTTGGCCCACCGGGCCGAAGCGGGCTGGGCCGGGCCGGCCCATTTGACAGCTCTACTGCTATGTGCATATATGATGATACTGTGACGAAAAACTCAAGCAAGTGTTTAAAAATACATACAAGATAAGTTAGAGAGGGAAAACAAAGTGTGTTGCTTAGTACCACTTATTCATGGGTAAGTTTTTATGAAATTATGTTTTCTATTTTTTAATTTTGATAACATAGATATTTTATGTGACTTTTATGTTTTCACACACACGTACAGACGGCATTGGCAATCAATAGTCATGTGTTCGAGAGACAATATTGTGGTCGTCTTTTGTTCACTTCATCGGAAAATTGATGAAATCACGAAGAAAATTGTTACAAAGTAAGTTTATCTTTTATGTGAATTTTGTTATTATACACATAAATTCTATTATATATATATATATATATATATATATATATATATATATATATATATATATATATATATATATATATATATATATATATATATATATATATATATATATATATATATATATACACACATAAATTGTTACAAAAGTAATTTCATATTTTATGTGGCTTTAATTTAATTGAATATTTTATGTGATGTAAATTATAATTTTATATTTAATTTTATGATAAATATTCACTAATTATGTCATTCATTTGTAGACAAGGAAACAACATAACTCTAATGATTGTGGGTACTATACTATGTGATGAAAAATATGTTGCATATTGTCTCTGCCAATATAACTGAGTCTTGGATGCAGGTAATAAAAATAACTTTACTCTGTTATTTACTTTGCGTTTTGCAACTTAATGTGAATTTTCAAAGAATAACTTTATATTGTTATTTACGTATTATATGTATTTGATGACCCTACAAAATTAACACAAGATGATTTGCGACTCCGTTGGGCAAAATGTTTCTTTGAGTTATATAAATATTAAGCTTTATCTGGTGAGTTATATGGAATTGTCTATATATCTAATTCGAGTTTCTTGACTTTGGTGTTGTCTGCTGATGTATATTAGTGTTATTGTTTATTGTCAGCAAAAATAATTTTGGTGTTGTCTTCATAAGCTATAACTCATCTTCTCGTGGATGCATGTTGGTATTTCAAGTGCACGAAAGGACTTATAAATGGTTGAATATTTGTTGTTTTATTATTTTCTAGTAGTCCACCGTGTGTAAACTTTCTTATAATTTTGTACACTTGTGTATCCTAGATTAATACTTTTGTAAATCAACCGTTCATTTTGAAGAATATATATATATATATATATATATATATATATATATATATATATATATATATATATATATATATATATATATATATATATATATATCCTAGCTATTTGGTGCAATGAAATTATCCTTCACTAGTTAGAAAAATATGAAAATAGGGATCTAAATGTGGTCTGTGTGATGTGGAAAAAGTATGAAAAATAGCAACCTAACTGTGGTCTGTGTGGTATTTGAAACATATGAAAAATTAGGTACAAGAAAAATTACAGCAAAAATAGGAAAAACACCTTGAATTCCCTTAAAAGTAGCAAACATATTACATCAGGCCATTGAGGAAACAGATGTAAAAACATATATATTACATTGGGCAATTGGTGAAACCGATGTAAAAATTATATATTACATCGGAAGCCACCGATGTAAAATATGACTTTTTTTTTTTAAAATTGGATTATTTTTTACATTAGACATCTGAATTCAACCGATGTGGTATGCTAATTTTTCACATCGGACAGTGGCCCGATAAAAAATGTCTCTGATTTACTACATCACTTGAATTTACATCGGATCCAAACCCGGTATAAAAAATACTTTTCGCCCGATGTTAAGAGTACTTTCTACACTAATGTCAATGACTTTTTAACACATGTACACAAATATTGTTAGATATATGGTATGATAATCCTGGATATCTTCAAGAATCGTGTTTGTTCACTTTCCGAACAAAGTATTTCGACCCTATTCTTTGTCTGGGTTCACGAAATCTTTGCGGGGATAATTCTTGAAGAACAATCTGTTTCTGACAATGGAGAACAGATCAGAATGTAGAGAGGAAGTATATAAAATCGTAAAACAGAAAACGAACAGACACACCTTTTCGGAAAACAGTTATGTCGGTTGGAACGGGTGCAACTATTCAAACGAATTGTTATGTCCGTTGGGAAAAGGTGCAACTATTCAAACGAATGGTTATGTCCGTTGGAAACGGGTGCAACTATTCAAACGAAACGTTATGCCCGTTTCTATTATTCATATTCAATTATGCGTTTGGCTTGACGAGCGTGCACTCCGCACTACCCTAACTCGTTTCAAACTTAACACACAATTCCATTAGCCTATAGTAAATCACATTACTACCAAAATGCATTGATGATACTAAAATCACCAACAAACTCCCCCCATTTTAGTATAATCCTTGATTTACTTTACAGGTATAACGATCAAACAAATGCATAGAAGAAAATGTCTTACGATTGAATTTTCATCTTAGTACAAATACACATTCCAAATATTCGAAAATCGGGGTGTCATAATGATTGAACCCGTCAATCCATTTGAATATCTAAAGATATAGTACACATATGTTTCTTACAATACTCTACTATTCATACTTGACACTTTACAAGCCATGTGTCCTTATCCATTAATAAGCATATAAGAAGCCAATTCCAAGCTTCTTGAAGCGGCAAAACTTCATGCTCAAATAGGTGATCCTTTTAATCTTGCACCTGCATTTGCAATTTTTCAAAAGAACCATTAAGAAGATATACTTCAACCTAGCCATCACTTGCAGGTCTGAGCACATACCTTGGGAAGATAAACACAATTGCTCCAATCTTTAACTATGATCTTTCCACATTGAATTCTGCTTCTAACGTTGTATTGGAAGGGAATTGGGTATACCATAGTTAATAGATTTAAATGGACTTTAATCCCATCCCAATTACCGACTTCTTCACTAAGTCTCTTGCTAACCCCTTCGTCAAGTGGTCAGCTAAGTTTTGTTGCGATCGAACAAATTCAATAGATATCACCCCATTCATGATTAATTCCCTAATCATACTATGTCTAATACCCAAATGTCTAGACTTTCCATTGTATATTTGGCTATATGCTTTAGCCAGTGTGGCACTGCTATCACAACGGATAGAAATTGGTGATATCGGTTTAGGCCATATCGGAATCTCATATACCAAGTTCCTTAGCCATTCTGCTTCTTTACCAGCAGCAACTAATGCTACAAACTCAGATTCCATTGTGGAACTAGTTATACATGTTTGCTTCTTGGAAGCCCATGAGATGACACCTCCCCCAAGCAAGGACACCCATCCACTTGTAGAGGATGAATCTTCAACATTATTTATCCAACTAGCATCCGAATAACCCTCTAACACCGAAGGAAATCCCATATATGACAATCCACAATTCATAGTATCCTTCAAGTACTTGAATACCCTAGTTATCGCATGCCAATGATGTCTACTAGGATTACTAGTAAATCTGCTCAACTTTCCAACCGCATAAGCAATATCCGGTTCAGTGCTAATCATAGCATACATCAAAGAGCCTATAGCTCTTGAGTATTCGAGTTGATCCACAGGTTTATCTGTATTTGGCATAAGCTTTTCTCCTGGATCCATGGGAGTACTTACTGGAGAACAATTTTCATAATTGAACTTCTTGAGTATTTTCTCAATGTAATGAGATTGCATAATTACAATCCCCCTATTCTCCCGTTTAATCTTAATACCAAGAATAACGTCCGCTTCTCCCATATCTTTCATGGAGAACTTTGACGACAAGAAATTCTTTGTTTTATCAACTTGATTTTGGTCGGTGCCAAAGATCAACATGTCATCAACATATAGACAAATGAAAACTCCTTTACCGGATGTATCAAATTTGCTATATACACATTTGTCAGCTTGGTTTAGAATGAAACCATTAGACAAAACAACCTCATCAAACTTTTGATGCCACTGCTTTGGAGCTTGTTTCAGCCCATACAACGACTTAACTAGCTTACACACTTTATGCTCATTACCAGGCATTACAAAACCTTCAGGTTGCTTCATATACACTTCTTCTTCCAAATCACCATTCAGAAATGCTGTTTTGACATCCATTTGATGAATCACTAGATTATGAATAGCCGCCAAGGCAATCAACAATCTAATAGTAGTGATACGGACAACTGGAGCATAGGTATCGAAATAATCAATCCCTTCTTTTTGTCTGAAGCCTTTGGTTACTAATCAATTCTTGTAGATGTTTAGTGTATCATGACTATAATACTTTCCTTCTAAACACTCACTTGTCTCCAACCAAGTATGGTTTGTCATTGCTGAAACCATTTCCACTTGAAAAATAATAGGAGTCTTACAAACAAAATTCTCACTATTTACTTATACTAGATAAAGAAAATAAATCGAGAATCAATTTTGTACTGTTTGAAACAATTTGTTTGTCACTGTGTTACACAAATCTCTGCCCTTTTGTGTTATTTGTATGTTTTAAAACTTAAAGTAAATTACCAACTTTACCACATACAAACTACAAAGTATATCAATTTTATATGTATATACAAAACTGCAATATATAACATATTGCTCTTCGAGAATTGTAGATCATGAGAAACAAGTACCATGCATTCAAATATATATTGTGAATCACTGAATCTGTGCGTGACTGTGCGTCCACATTTCTGTGCACCAAGTTTAATGAATAACTAAATAATATAATGACAGGCACAAGAATTGCTACAACAACACGTATATATGGCATAATATTCATTAAAGTGTTACAGTACATTCATCATATAACATAAATCATACTTAATTTATTATAGAATTATTATCATGTTATTCTGTGAAACAATACACAATACATAACATGTGCATACCCAAAATTAAAACAAATGCAGTTTCTACATATTATCGTTAAAACGCCGATACAGTACACTTGTCAAAATATACTGGAACATTCATGAAAATGTAAAACTAGACAAGCATATACTATACAATTTTGGTTACACCCGTGAATCATTGCATATATAAATGATTAACATAATCATATATATATTAATATTAATTAATTATCACCAAGATTTTCAATATAAATAATCAAGACTTTTAATACCAACAGTCAGAAATTTTATATTTCAACTTGATATTATGATTTTTGGTGGTGTTCTAATTTGTATAAAAAACAATAAAAACGTACTCGGATTCATGATGTAATTTCTTCTTTAAATTTGCATACACCTTCAATGTTGTCAACATGAAATGCATCTTCTTTTGCCAACGCCTGAAGTCTTGTCTTTGAAACTTGTCCAATTTTCCAAAAATTTTAGTCATCTTCTTGACGGTGCTTCCTCCAGCCATGATTATCAGAAAGAATACTTTGTTCGTTTGTTAGATATATGGTATGATAATCCTGGATATCTTCAAGAATCGTGTTTGTTCACTTTCCGAACAAAGTATTTCGACCCTATTCTTTGTCTGGGTTCACGAAATCTTTGCGGGGATAATTCTTGAAGAACAATCTGTTTCTGACAATGGAGAACAGATCAGAATGTAGAGAGGAAGTATATAAAATCGTATCCAAAATTGAGGCCAAAAGACTCCTTATATAGGAGACCAATAACAGAAAACGAACAGACACACCTTTTCGGAAAACAGTTATGTCGGTTGGAACGGGTGCAACTATTCAAACGAATTGTTATGTCCGTTGGGAAAAGGTGCAACTATTCAAACGAATTGTTATGTCCGTTGGAAACGGGTGCAACTATTCAAACGAAACGTTATGCCCGTTTCTATTATTCATATTCAATTATGCGTTTGGCTTGACGAGCGTGCACTCCGCACTACCCTAACTCGTTTCAAACTTAACACACAATTGCATTAGCCTATAGTAAATCACATTACTACCAAAATGCATTGATGATACTAAAATCACCAACAAATATTTGTATAACACCAATTTAAATAAAGACATATGATTTCAACCTGCCTAATTTTTTGTGTATAAGCAACAACAACTCTAACAAACTCTTTCACTCTATCTTTATATTATTTTGACATTGGATTAGAAGATATTCATTTCTGGTCCATAGCTTAATTATATTAATTTAATTATTTGTCACTAATTAAATAAAGACACCACAAAATTTCCCCCATCGCTAATTTGATGCTAAAAAGATCAATTTAATGAAATTGCTAAGAACTAATTAAACAAAGAAAATGGTAAATTTTACCCACCATTAATTCAATGTCAAAAGCTTGAGTTTACTCAAAGCCATCAAGAATTAAATAAATGAAAACAACAATAAACTTTTTCCACTGCCAATTTGATGTTAAAAGCTTGCTTTACTCAAATCTGTAAGAAATTTTTTCCACTGCCAATTTGCTATTTTAACATCCAAATTAACAAGCATTTCATCTATATCATATAACAATATACAATTATTTCACTAATTAAACAAAGAATATACAAATTATTATAACTAACATACTATAAATTTTCCACATCTGGAATATCAAAATTTTGGTTTGGAGGCGGTCGGCTTACGGCGATATTGCTTATCCCCCAATTGTAGCTTTTACGATTTTAGTAAAGACCCTTTGTCTTTTATGTCGTAATTGTAATTGGTTTGTAATTTCGTTTTATCGGATTTAATCCGGATTGTGTATCAAGGTTGGAGAACCCTTAGTTCTCTATTATATTAATTCTTGCTTAAAAAAAAAATTATAACAATATACAAATTTTCACTAAATTAATTTAAAATTAACAAACTATAAATATTGAGTTCTTAACATATCTCAAAAAATAAAACCCAAACATAACCCACATTGTAAGAGATAGGTGTTAACATACCTATAACTTGACAAATCAAAAACAAAAGTTTGAATCAAACCAAGATTTATACATTGAGAAAGAGCATAACGATAAAGTAAGAGTTATTATAATGAAAACTAAAGATTTATATGATAAAGTAAGAGTTAGAGATGGAGTGGAAGAAAAAAAAGAAAAAGCCCATTAAAGAAAAAGAAAAACTCGAACAATTTATCATTTATGTCTTATTGCGTGAGTTGGACTATTTTGAAAGAGGAAAATGCATGTTTAGGAATGAAGAAATTGAAAACACAAATATATATATATATATATATATATATATATATATATATATATATATATATATATATATATGTGTGTGTGTGTTTTTTTTTTTAGGAAAAAAGAAATTAAAAACAAATATTAATTATGTTTTTCATTGTGGAGAGGATCTCAACTCCATGATTAGTATTTATATTCATGATATTTTTATGTGCTGAGAAAAACACATAGGAGGAATATATTTCACGTAGTCAAAATTTATTTTTAAAAATTACTTATGAGAAAATAAAATTTTGACAAATTGTTTGACAATTTTGATATTCATTGAGAAAATTATGATTTTAATTAATTATTTTTAAAAAATATATAAAATTTCATAGAAATCTACGTTCTCATCCTCTTATTTAAAAATAATTCCATGAAAATATAAAAATTGTTTTTCATAAAATCTTTATTTCCAGAAATAATTATTTTCAAACTTAAAACAAAATTCATATATTCTCAAAAATTTGATTTTTAAACTTGAAACAAATAAAAACTAAAACAAATAAAAATTACACATAGGATTGGTAATCAACAAAAACTAAAAAAAGAAAAAGAAAAAGGAATGGTTATAAAAAAAAACACATAGGAATGGAGAAACTCCAAAATAAAGAGTATATCATATCATGGCAAACGTCACCAAGTTGGAAGGATTCTGATTCCGGCAAACCAAATAAATACTCATAACTAATTAATTACTAATATTAGTCTCAAAATGAAATTAAAAAAACATTAAAAAGAATGACATAAGCATAGAAAATGAAAAGACAATGAATCATAGAATAGAATAGAGGTAACCGCTTTGTGTTATGTTGTTGAAGTGTGTCGAGTTCAACTCAACTCAGCTTTTTAGTTTGACTTTAAAACGAGTCAGTAACCGAGTTTTGTGATGTATGTATTGTAGGGTACTAGTATCAATTATATTCAATTGAATCCTCCTCATCAGTATCTTCTCCTTCTCTCTCTCTGCTTGGAATCATTTTCTTCTTGTCTTGTTCTATTGCTACCATTACCAAGGTTTTTTTTCTCTCATCTTTCACAACTTGTTACTATCTATATATGAATTCGATGAAACATTATTGGTGTTTGTTACAGTACGGTTTAATCAATGAAACATGGTTGGGTATCTCCGAGAATCTTTACATATATGGAGAGTTATTCTTTTTTTGTTGTTGTTACTTTTCAATTCAACTTGTTAGTTATATGCTATGCTTTCTTTCTGTTTTCCACATATATAATCAAATCATTATATTCATTTACTGCAGAATCTTTCAGTCAAGTGCAAGTGTGTTTGTGTGTGTTTTTGAGGCTCACACTTGGTGGATGAGATTCTGTTTTTGAGTATTCTATTTCAACTTTCTTCTTACTTTTAGGTTTTCCTTTTCCCCCTTTTTGGTTTTTGCTTCACTGGATTTATACTTTTTTGGAATATATTCTATTTCTGTGAGAGTGGAGTTGTGAAAAATTTGAGTTCCTTTTTTAGTTTTTATAAAATCATCATAATTTGTTATTCCTCTTTTGACTCTTTTCTAATGAAAAGAAAGAATGGCTTAATCTAATAATAGTCATCATTTTGTTATTTTTTTTTAGTATTACTCACATCATTTACTGCTTTGGACAGATAAATTTTCAACTCTTTTGACAACAAGACAAGGGTTTTTCAGATCTGTTTGGTGGTTGATACATCTATAGATTCTAGTAAAAGTAAATTTTGGTTTGGTTTGGTTTGGTTTGTGGAGAAAGAATTAGTAGAAGGACGTCCATCATGGGAGATGGTGCTGCTGTTACATCATCTGCAACCATGATGGAAGCACCGCCGCAAGATGTAAATTCAATGGATTTTGATTATATGAGTGAGCTTTTGTTAGATGGTTGTTGGTTGGAAGCTTCTGCGGATGGATCTGAGTTCTTGCTGCAAAGTTCTCCCTTTTCAAATCCAATCTTTGACCCGTCGTTTTCTTGGCCTGTCTTGGAGAATAACGAGCCACCCCGCATTGAGGATCGGAATGAATTACAAGATGATCCTCTTGGTACTGAACAAGAAAATAGGATTATGGTTAATAATGTTGGTTGTAGTGACCGGCAAGAGTGTGAGTTTGAGACGCGTTTGGGTGAAGGGGTTAGTAGATTGTGGATTCCGCCGACGCCTAATCAAGGACGTGGTGGATCTTCCATAACGGAGAAGCTGATACGAGCTCTCAGGTGGATCAAGGATTTCAATAGGAACAAGGATATGCTTATACAAATATGGGTGCCGGTTAATAGAGGGGATGATAGGCCGATTCTGAGGGCTAATGATCTTCCTTTTTCACTTGAATCAAGTTCTTTAAACCTAGCAAAGTACCGAGAAATTTCAGTGAGATATCAGTTTTCCGCAGAGGAGGAGGACTCGAAGGAGTTGGTGGCAGGTTTGCCTGGTCGAGTTTATAGGGATAAGATTCCTGAGTGGACACCTGATGTTCGATTCTTCAGGAGTGAAGAGTATCCGCGAGTTGACCATGCTCAAGAGTGTGATATACACGGAACATTAGCAGTTCCAGTCTTTGAACAAGGGAGTCGGACATGTTTGGGCGTTATTGAAGTGGTGATGACTACCCAGCAGAGCAACTATGGCCGTGAACTTGAGACAGTTTGCAAAGCGCTTGAGGTTTTTCTCCTTCCATATTTGCATAAAGTTTTTGTTTGTTTCATGTCATTTTTACAACACAAGGATGCATGAAACCCAAAAGATCACGAAACAAAGAACTTTTGGTTTTAGAACAGTGGAATTTTAGGTTCCATTCAGCGTGATATTTATGGTTTCGAAAGGAATAAACTGCACTTTTACATATCAAATTGCTCCTTTTTACACATTTCCATATAAGTGCTTAAGGCGACGAATACGTTTACATGCCGTACATAACATGCCATACATAAGGTCGTCAAAAGTCAGAACTCATTAATACTAGTTTAATGATTGGGGAAAGTTGTTAACTTGCAGGTTGTTGATCTCAGAAGCTCTGGACATTCAAGCCTCCAGAATGTGAAGGTACATAGATAATCATCTCTGTTGAAGATTTTAACGAACTCAGTAAATTCTCAAATTCCTCTTAACAAACCGGTTCTATTTTACCAGGCACGTGACAAGTCCTACGAAACCGCACTACCCGAGATTCAAGAGGTTTTGAGATCTGCATGTGAAATGCACAAATTACCTTTGGCTCAGACTTGGGTTTCTTGCATCCAACAGGGAAAAGATGGTTGCCGGCATTCTGATGATAATTATGCACGCTGTATCTCTCCAGTGGAACATGCTTGCTATGTTGGTGATTCCTCGGCCAGGTTTTTTCACGAGGCTTGCATGGAGCATCACTTGTTAATAGGCCAAGGTGTTGCCGGGGGTGCTTTTATGACAAACCAACCGTGCTTCTCGGCTGACATTACTTCTTTAAGCAAGACCGATTATCCACTGTCTCATCATGCCAGGTTGTTTGGGTTGCGGGCTGCAGTTGCCATACGACTCCGAAGCATCTATAGTACTTTGGATGACTATGTTCTTGAGTTCTTCTTGCCTGTAGATTGCAACGACAGTGAAGAACAGAAAAAGATGCTCACATCACTGTCCATGATTATTCAAAGGGTTTGCCGCAGCTTGCGAGTTATAACCAATAAGGAATTGGAGAAAAATAACTTATCACTTAATGAAGTAATGGCCATTGCCGCGGATAGTGGATTCGCTAGGAATGCAATTAGGCCGGACCTCCAAGACAGGAGAACAGCTGCCTCATTGGGTAGCGAAGAAAAGTTTATCGAAACAATGAGTAAAAAATTCTCAGAACAAAGGCGGCGACAAGAAAATCTTATCTTAAAAGAAGATGCTGACCATGGTAGGGAGTGTTCTCCTTCTGTTCAGGGTAGCTTCTTGTCAAGTTTGGGAGTAAATAAAACAGGAGAGAAAAGACGGGTCAAGGCGGAGAAAACTATCACTCTTCAAGTCCTGAGGCAATATTTCGCCGGAAGTCTAAAAGATGCTGCAAAGAATATTGGCGGTAAGCCTTATGCACAAGCATACAATTGGCTTATGCAATGTGATTATCTATTAGAAGTTTTTCGCTAATATCATATTTTTTATTGAATTTTCCAGTCTGTACTACAACCCTGAAAAGGATATGCCGGCAACATGGTATTAAGCGTTGGCCTTCTCGGAAGATAAAAAAGGTTGGTCACTCCTTGCAGAAACTTCAACTTGTCATTGACTCGGTTCAAGGTGCCTCTGGTTCATTTCAATTTGATTCCTTCTATTCAAAATTCTCGGATCTATCGTCTCCAAACTTATCAGGAACCACCCTGATCTCAACTCTGAATCAAATCGATAATCCAGTCTCATTAAGCATACAGCCCGATCCCAACACGTTGAGTCCAGAAGGTGCGTCGAAATCACCTTCGTCTTCATGTAGTCAAAGTTCCTTTTCAAGCCATTCCTGTTCCAGCATGTCCGAGCAACAGCACCATACAAGCAATGTTGCTGCTGGTAGTATCAAAGATCTATCCGTCGGTGAAGATTCCGTTGACGTGTTGAAGAGAATCCGAAGTGAAACAGAACTTAAAAGTCTGATTCAAGATAATAAAACAAAACTCATACCAAGATCACAAAGCCAGGAAACACTTGGCGAACACCCGAAAACCGAGTATCTCCAACCCTTTATAAAAACCGCTCACAAAGCATCTCAAAAGGAAGATGCTCACAAAGTAAAAATTACATTCGGAGACGAGAAAGCCCGGTTTAGGTTGCCAAAGAACTGGAGTTACGAAGATCTCGTGCAGGAAGTTGCTAGGAGATTTAATGTAAGTGACATGAGCAAATTCGATATCAAATATTTGGACGATGATTATGAATGGGTATTACTAACTTGTGATGCAGATTTGGAGGAGTGCATTGATGTTTGTCAATCTTCTGAGGCTAGTACTATCAAACTTTGTCTGCAAACCTCAAGTAATTTTATCAGGAGTTCTTTAGAATTTAGATAGGAAAATCCTTTGTCATGTATGTGAATAATGTTCAAAGTAAATCTTACAAGTTTGTAGCTTAAAGAAATTGTATTATTTTGTTAGACTATGAGGATAAACTTTTGTATATCCTTATAGATTATATACTAGAAGCAATAAGCAGGCTCAACTTTTGTATAATTTACACTTCAATCTGAGTTGCTATAGTGTGAGTTTGAGTAATGTTAATCTTAACTGATTAATGTGTGTGACAGCACGTTTAAACTCAAAGCATATCATTATTTAATATGGTTAAGGACTATCATACTTCAGCTTTGGTGTATTTTAACTTAAACTTCATAAGATTGTTGTTTCCAATGCATAAAGACACGTGATTGTGGTCTAAATGAGATCCATGATGCTTTCACACTCTTATGGATTTCTACTTAGTGGATTAATCAATTAACTGCTTTACAACTAGGAGGACAGTAGTTTATTTATCAAACTCTCTGGTCGTACGCCTTGTATGGTTTCCCAGCAAATATGTGAATGTGTGTGGTCCTGCTGAGAGTAGGAATAGAATCATCATAAATATAATCAAATGGATATTGAAAGAAAAAAAATCTTTCGCGTGTTTTTTAGAATGAAAGATGTCATAATTGCCTGTTATGTGTTTAAAGGAGTCAAATCAAGAGATTAGACATGGTTTATGGCACAATCCGGGCTGATCATACTCAAATTTTCAAGCATTACGGGTATTTGACTCTATATTTCAAACACATCATAGACCAAAGAAGGAATAAGCTTGAAGATGATAGTGAAGCGATAGTTCTTGTCGGCTATTACTGAAGTTGCATGTCTCTGATGCATCGAGGAGGAGATATTCTCTGTGGTTTTATTGCTTGTCCCTTAAGCTTTACTTTGTTTTAGTCTTATATTTGAATCTCTTTCTCAGTTGTTTGTTTAGTTGTCACAATTCTAGTGAAAAAGAAGGAGGTTCTACTCTCTAAGCTGACTTTAATAGTACTGTGTGAAAGTCTACAAACAGGGTAGGAGTTCTTATCAATTTTCGGACAGTCAAATACCTAAGATACTAGCGAAATTATGTGGAAATTGATGCAGACAGAGACTTAGGAGCAGTTTGTAGGAGGTGGAAGGTTCAAGAAGCAAATCCGAGTAAAGATTTCACATAGAGGTCAATTTGTGAAACTGTGTACAAGTCAAGATCCAAAACGAAGAGTTTTTATCTTTTTAGTGTTAAACTTATGGACTAGTGGTTGTACGAACTCTTGTAATATTGTTGCAAATCATAGTGGAAGACAATCAAATTTTCAATGAAAAACCATTGGATAGTGAATTAAGCACAAAGCGAGAAAGAATGTGTCGAACCACTATAAATCCTGGTGTACATCTCTCCCTCTCTCGCTCATTTAAATTTGTAGTTGATCGCATGATTAAGTTGCTTTTATTGTTTTCTAGAATCGCATGTTGATAGGATTTATCATATTGGAAGTAGAGATTTGTTATGTAAGTAACATGTTTTGTTAGAATCGGTAGTTTTACTCTGTCTTAGTGTGAATTAAGTCTAAAGATTTTGATAGTAGAATCTTAAGCCTACTGAAAGTTGTTCAATAACACTTCCCATGAAATCGAATAATTGTGAGATACAATTGGTTTGTAATTTATGGTTAATTCTATAGTTCATCTTGGACACTTTGTGAACTGTTTGAGTAGACAGACATATCTTTCGATCAATAAGCATAAACTCTTTTACGCAAGGTTTGCTTCAGCCATGCAAAACGTTTTATTCTGGGAGGTCTATTCACCCCCTCTAGACCGTTATTTATCCATATTCTCACAAAACACTTGGCCTCAGAGCCTAGTTTCTTAATCAGGTCTAAGCGACTCAAATTTTTTGGAATATGGGTGTCGATGATCCGAAGGGAGCATACATTAGAGCACCACTTTTCAAAGGAAAAGATTATGCTTATTGAAAGGATAACATGTATGTTCACTTAATTTCAGTTAACAAGAATCTATGGGTAGAAATCACCGACGAAACTTTTATTCCTAAGAGTGAACTAGATGATTATATTAAACTCCCAAATGATTGAACTTATGATGAAACCAAAAAGGTTTTATATGATTTGAAGGAGAGGAATATACTTATATCTGCATTAAGCGCTAAAGTGCATTACTCTATCTCACATTATAAGAGTGCACAATTTATGTGGAATTCTCTTCAAGTACTTTACAAGGGAACTCAAGACGTTAAAGATTCGAAAATTAACATGTTGACAGAGAAGTATGAACTTTTCCGTATTACCTTTACACCTTCAAAATGTTCCTAAAAATTGAATGTGTGTGCTGAATTAACTGAATGTAGGACCGAAGATCATCAAGGGGAATGGGGTGGGTTAAAATTAAATGTTTAAGCCTCTTATATCCTTTGTTAGAAAACAATGAACCAGGTCACGTTACAACCTTCAAAAGACCTAATTGAAGCAAAGTTTATTTTGAAAGCATACTATAGCAAGGTTGCGTTAACCTGACTCCAAATATATTTGCTAATCATCCGTATTGGTATCATGCTCTCGCATAATCTTTCACACTTTGAATGTCTAAATCAACATTGCCTTTTAACCAATGATTCATTCACTGTACACCATAATATCATTACAATAATGATCTCGATTTCAAAATCTGAATGAGCAGTGCATTATAATTACCATTTTAAAGGAACAATTTAATCTGCAAGTCAACACTCAGCATCATGGAAGTTCCAACAATGTATAATCAGTTGCGGAGCTTGATCATTCGTAAATGATCACATAAGGGGAAAATTACCTTAAGTCCATGTTAAGCAGGGGAAAACTGCATTAAGATACGATTAATCTAAGGTAAATCACTTTAAAAATTGATTAATCAGAGGGTAAATCACTTCAAGAATCGATCAAGTTTGGAAAACCGCTTCAAGATTCGATCAATCAAAGGCAAACCACTCCAAAAATTGGTTAACCAAGGACTGAGTGCTTCATGATTCAAAATTATAGGGCAAGTCATTTCAAGGCCATATTGTGGCAAGCTGTTTCAAAACTTATTTGGAATCAAATTCCTTCAAAGATCCAACAAAATAGGGCATGATAAGCAGTATAATCATTGATGGGGGCTAGCCAAGTCCATAATTCAAGCTGCTCAAACGAGTCCAACAACACATCAATAACCATTGAGTTCAAAAGGGTGTCGGGAGGTCATGCTAACGCAATATGCTATCAGATAACCTTTTCCTTCAATAAAAACCTTGATGCAAAATAATCCTTCCATCCATTACCCGCCACAGAGGAACTTTGGAAATCCTGAATTAATTGTATAAATCATCCTCATGCATTAATCATGTTGCATTTCTCTAGCATCAAACCATGCAAATCATCTTATTCACCTGGCATATTCCCATAGCTTGAATATAACATCACCAAAAATCCTTTTAATCCAAGTATTAAAGATCAAACATCAAAAGTCAAATATTGTTTGGCACCTCACAAAAGCCCAATCGTGCTTGACACCTCACAAAAGACCAATCTTACTTGGAACCTCACAAAAGCTCAACCTTATGCAACACACCCCATTGCATGCATCGATTCGTCGTCACACTTCATGCCTTTCTCAAACTAATATCGCATAGACAATCATCATACTTCATAAAAATAAATCTCATGCATAACACGAGTCATGTGTGGCATTTACTTTCATTCCCAAAGACCATTACTTGTCTGACAAAGTCGAAGCTCTTTTCTTTTTCAGAATCCGATGCTTGTTCAAAATTTATCAAATCATTTACAAGTTCAATCCTCGCATGGTAATCAAATCATTTTAAAGTCCAATTATCGCCTGGTCATTAAACCATTTTCAAGTACAATTCTCGTCTGATAATCAAATCATTTTCAAGTCCAGTTCTTGCCTGGAAATCAAATCATTTTCTGAGTCCAGTTCTGGCCTGGAAATCAAATCATTTTTGAGTCACATTTCCGCTTGGCAATCAAATCATTTTTAAGTCGAGTTCTTGCGTGTAAATCAAATCATTTTTAAATCCAGTCCTCGTGTGAAAATCAAATCATTTTCGAGTCCAGTTTTCGCATGGCAATCGAATCATTTTCAAGTCCAATTTTCACTTGGAAATCAAATCATTTGTAATCTAGCTCTCGCCTTGAAATCAAATTATTTTCAAGTAGTTCTCACTTGGAAATCAAATTATTTTCAATTTGAAATCTCATATGGCAATCAAGTCATTTTCAAGTCTTGTTCTCGCCTGGGAATCAAATCATTTTTGCAAGTCCAATTCTAGCCTAGAAATCAAATCATTTTTAAGTCCAGTTCTTGCTTGTCAATCAAATCATTTTCCAAGTCCAGTTCTCACCTAACAATCAAATCATTTTCAAACAAATTACACACATTAATTAATCATCACATTTTATGCGTATCATATCTACCAAGTAATCGAAGGCATATCACACATCATCAAATGCATCTGCACAAAGAATGCATAACATAAGACAGGATTGTGTGACCATTCATTGAAGTCCAGAGTAATACCTAGCTAAACTAGTTGCAACTCCCTAAGTGAGTTTCTGGTTTCAACAATATATCTTGTTGGATACCCATTAAATGGTCTTCCCCCAACAAGTATTCTCCCCAATGAGTCCATTCAAGAATCTTTCCAAGTGAACAATCATCTTAAGCGATCCTAATCATTCATCAACATATTTCCATAATGAATATACTACTTGTGATCTAAGCATCAACTCTTGAGTAAAAAACGATATCCTTACCATGATATAAGCATATAGTCTTCATTTGTTTACGATTTTCATACTCTGATCTGATAATTAACTCTCGAGTTGACGACGATCTCTTTACCTTGATCTAAGCATCAACTCTCAAGTTGACGATAATCTCTTTACCTTGATCTAAACATAAACTCTCGAGTTGACGACGTTATATTTACCTTGATCTAAGCATCAACTTTCGAGTTGAAGATGATATCCTTACTTTGATTTAAGCATCAATTCTCAAGTTTACGATGATCTCCTTACCATTGATCTAAACATTAACTCTTGAGTTGTTGACGATTTGTCTTCCCATCCTATTTTAATTACTTTTACTGATTCATATTTCTTTCAGTGTCTCGATGGACAAAATTGGCGTTCTTTTGTGTTTAGTTATATTTCACTATAAATGCATGAAGACCTATGTCATTCACACTTCCAGGTTAAAGGTAATTAAATAGGGGCAAATGCCATACCCCAATTTTGACCAACGATAAAATTTTCTCCTTTAAATCGTGATATATTTATTTGTTTTGCATTCTAGAAAATATGTAATAAATAAATAAATCGAGTTTGTTAGTTATTCGTTTTAATTATAGAAAAATCAAAAGAGAAGTATGTAGTTAGATTTAATTTTGATCTTTGTTTGTGAAATTTTAAATAGTACAAAACAAAAAATAATAATGATAGCTCTAATCCACTTTTAATGTTTGATTAAAATAAAATGCACAAGGTCAAAATTGGTATTTGACTAAGGGAAAAAACCCTAAAATTGGGTATAAAAAGAAGAGACTAGTTGGTATAAAGGGAGACCAATAGAAAAGGAAAAAAGATGGCGTCTACATTGCTCTCAAATCAGAAAAGAAAAAACAAAAACTAAAAAAAAATAGAAGAAGAGGCACTTGGATCTTCTCCTTCATTTTTCTCTCCTTCCCTCTCCATCCTCTCTATCTCTCTCTTAATCTCACTCTCACTCATCAATAAAAAACAAAATTTAATCAAGAGGGAGAATGAAATTAAGAGAGATAGAGAGGATGGAGAGGGAAGGAGAGAAAATGAAGGAGAGGATCCAAAGTGGAAGAAGAGAGCTTATTCTTCTTCATTCACGATCCTGTCTCTCTAGCGAGTCACATTCTTCTCGTCGCCACTCTCCCTCATACACGACGCCATCCTTCACATCCTTCCTTCATCGATATCACAAACGCATCGCCTTCTTTTTAACATTCTCACAACAACAACCATTCACACCGACATTGTTCTCCCATTAAAACTTCTTCTTTGGCAACCCTTGCATCGCACTGCCTTCATTCTTTCATCAATCATCAATTAATCGTGAACTCCCTCACAACAATTTTCCCCCTATTTGGTTGTTCGATTTGGTATCATTGTTATTGGTTTTTGTTGTGACGATAGTAAAAGGAAGAAAATATTTTGAGTTTGGTTTAGAAGTTTGACTTTCTGATTTTGTTTGCTTATAATCTTGATGTATATACGTCTGACTCATATGCATTTTGATATTTTGCGTTATTATTGTAATAGAATCTGAAGTATTACGCACGTCAGGCGCCAAATTTCATTGCTGACAGTTTGTTGTGTGTTTGCATGCGGCATTAGGTTTCACACGATATGTTGCCTTATGTAATGCGAATTGCACGTTAACTCAATTCGTGCATTATGTGAATCCTGAGAAATCAAAATATTTTCCCGATAAATCGAATTAAAAAAAGGAAAATTGAGTGTACATTTTTTTTATCCTCAAATAATCGAGCGCAGAGTGTACACTTTGTTCAAATTAATCATTTGTTTTCTACTAAAAATGTTCTTAATAAAAAATTAGATTAAAAAAGGAAAATTGAGTGTATACTCTTTTTATCCTCAAATAACCGAGCTCAAAGTCTACACTTCGTTCTTACTGATTAGTCGTCTTCCGCCCAAAATAACAAAATTAAACTATTTTTCACAATTAAAACCAATGCCATTTTGATAATTATTCAAATTTATCTCCAATCATTTTTTAAAATAAAAATTGGACGAAAAAGGATTGGATGCACCTTGATCCCTGAATAATCGGATGCAAAGTGTACACTTTGTTCCAACCGATTATTCTTCGTCCACCCGAAAATACATAATTAAATTTGGACTGAAAAGAACGATTGAATGCCCATCCTTTTGATCCCCTGGTAAATATATGCAAAGTGTACACTTTATTTCTATCGGTTACTCATATTTTGCCAAGACAATTTTCATAAAATAAACATGGATGAAAAAGAACAATTGGATGCACATCATTCGTCTTCCGCCTAAAAATCATTTAAACCAATCAAATTTACATTTTTGGCACAAGCGCGACCAAAAAAATTTCACAAGCAAATGATGTTTTATCCATTCCAATGTGAAACAGACAAACACTCCAGCCTCCGACACGCGAGCAACAAACAATGTTTAACCACTAGAATGTGACATAAACATCGTTCACTAAAATCAACCAACAAACACTAATTTGCTACCCATAATTATGCAGCTTTGAGTTCTCCATCGCATACATATGAGAGAGATTCAACGTCTCGTTAAACACCCTAATAAAAAATGAATTTCGACCGTTCGTGCACTCGGGTATTGTTCGCGTCGAGACAAGTATAAGTATGACAGAGAAAATGTGTAAGGTCATTAAAAATGAATTTTTTCAACCTAGGGACCAGTGGGTGATTGTAAGGGGAAAATATTAGAGATTATGCACTAGGAAGATGCGCCAAATGCCAAAAGCTTAGGCATTTTTTATTGTTCAAACTCTATAGTCTGCACCCAACAGTCTGTATTTATTGTGAAAAGGTGTATGACTCTGATGGCAATTCTAAATTAGGAGTCAATTAAAGTTAGGTTGTTAATTGGTAAAAATATCAAGTACATTTTTGTGTTATTAATGAGTTGTGTAGGTTAGTTGGAGTTCCAAGTAACCCTAATGATGTGATGGTCATCCATATGCTGCCAATCAACAAAAGTTCCATGAGAAGGATCCCCACACATCCAATTAATGAAGGAATCCAAGATGAAGCACAACAAGAAGAGTAAAAGCAATCCTACCATATTGATATCAAACAACCTGAAGGAGCACCACAGCAACAACAATACGCACCTAACTGCTTGCAAAGACTGGAAGAGTATGCACTTGGCATGACAAGTTGGGACAATAAAATTTCACCCAACTATTATGCTGAACCTCCAATATTTGGATATAGTTATAAGTCTTTCTATGATACCCACAATGATCACATGCCCGTTCAGAATTTACAGGGCATTTTACCACTGCTACGGACATGGAGATGTACTTCATAATGCAAGATTAAGCCTTAGCTCATAGGAGAGCTGAGATGAGGAATACATGGGCAAGAAAAAACACAAACTACCATGAAGATATGAATGATCTGCACAACTACTTCAACTTCGAAAACATATGATTTAGGAGTTTTAGCTTTCAATTTTAGTTTTTATTTCAGTTTATTTTCCCTATTATACTTTGATCCAAGCAAGAGTGGTAACTAGCGTTAGGAATACTCTTCCCCTTTTGTACTACTTTTCTATGTTTTAATTAATGAACAAGTTTATGTAATTTTAGAGTGCAACCTAAGAGGGGGTTTAATTAAGGTTGTCCAGTTTTTTTTGGTTTTACGCTTAGGATCCTATCTTATTATTTTTCCAGAAGTGAGATATTGAATGTTAGGTTCTTAAGATAATAAAATGCAGAAAGTAGAATGTATAAAAGTAAAGAACACAAGGCAATTATACTAGATCCCCTTATCAACCAAGTATACATCTAGTTCCTTCACACCTTGAAGGATTTTTTTTCTAAGTTAGATCTTGGTACAAGCCTTACATCAAGACCACAACATAGAAGCGCGTCATTTCCTTGATTTCACAAGCTCCAAAGTTATGGTGGACTTTGAATCACCCTGATTCAAATAACCTTTTACAGTAATCACCAAAACACTTTAATGATCACACAAAAAACTATGGTGTACAAACAATACAAATTTTGAATAGAATTTGAATAATCTTTTCAACTTAGCTTGAGTTTCAAGATAAACAATTTTTCTATTCTCTTCCACTTGAATACAATTCAAAGTATAATATTTTAAGTGCTCTTGACAATAAATGAAACTTTTCAAAGATTTGAAATTTTATACTTAAAATTTCATGACTTAAAGTGATGGATAATTCTAAGAACTATTTTGAATTGTATGTAAAAATGATTAATGAAAGAGGCTAGTGAAAAATATGATGAAAAATGGTTTAAATATATTCCATGAATACCTCTTGGAATAGATGGAAAAGTTTGAAATATTTACATGAAGGTTCGCACTGATTTAGAATCATAATGGTTCATATTTTTCAAAATAGTATGATGTTTCATAAAAACTGTGCAAATTACGGCCGTTTCAAACTGCCACAGTTTACAAACCAATGTGCTGTTTAAAAAAAGTAAGATTGTGGTGGTTTCAAAACGCCAAAATTTATGAAAATCATCTTTTTCAATCAAAGATCATGTAATCGATTGACCAATTAAGTAAATCGATTTACTCACTTACAAACTTAAAATTTTGCCTTTTAAAAGTTGTTCCTTGAATGACAATCATGCATGGATGTTTAGAAAACATAAAATGATTTAGATGAAAAGATTTTGAGCATCTAAAGCTTATATACATATGAACTGACATTGTAACTTAATTTTCATGATTTAATCATTTGATTTCCAAAGCTTATTCAATCTTGATACTTGATTTTAATTTTTTTTTCTTCTTTAATCTTTCTTCTATGATAAACTTTTGTCTTCATCAAAACTAAGCTAAGATAGATGATGAACATATTCTTTATAGTTTGTTGTGTTGTTTCTTTCAGTTATGATTTGCTACCTTACTAGTGCCAATATGAAAAAGAAAAGTAAAATTCACTGGAAAAGAATGAACAAAAATGATCAACAACGAAGCTCCTTTGCAGATTAACAATTGATGAAGAAAAGGGAAGCCGACTACTTGTACTCAATCTTTATATTACTCAACTGGTAAGGTTTGAGCCAAAAATTTCCACTGTCTACTTTTCCTTCTTATGAGAGTATGTGTATATTAGTAATTTCTAGAATTTGGTACATTTTTACTAAGTCTATTGCTTTGGTAAATACAATCTGAGGTATCTATGAATGTTTGAGATGAACCTAATTGTAGTATACTAGATCATATATTAATGTTTGAGATTATTTGAATACTTTTATGTTATAATTTTTATTCAATTGTTCTTGTTCTTACTGCTCTTTGTATGTTGACGAGCGCACAAAGTGATTTTAATTCAGTTGAGATTATTGATCGTAAGTGCACCGATATGAATTAGGGAAATTGTTCAACTTAGTAATCAACCAGGAATGAGTAATTATAAGTTTTGGATTTAGGGTTAACGAACTTAGAAATGCCTAGTTTAATTTTGAATTCGTCAAAAGAATTAGGGAGTTACCATCTAAATTAGTGAGTTGTGCACCAAAAAATTGGATGCAGTGTTCTTGTTAATTTGCCATAAAATTATAAGCGTAATTGTTATTCATGTAATACACATTCATCAAAAAATATAATAAGGGGATTTAAAATAAAGATCTAATTGCTCTTATTTATCGAAACTTTACTCTGAATTTCTACCGTGCTTGTTTTTGTATCAATCATGATTAAAAAAAAACCCACATTGTTAATACCTTGTTTGAATTTGTAGTCTACGTGGAGACAAATTATTTTATTAGTTAGACTATATTAGTAAATTTTTCAAGAAAGTCATCAACCCACGATATTCAATACCCATGCCATTTAGAGTGTGAACTACAAAGTCCATATCATCTGACAACTATTTTTTTCATAGCCAATTCATCAGATAAAGTCTCAATTCCACAAAGGTATTCTGATATAGATTGGGATCCTTTGGTAAAGCAAGATAAAGTCTCCTTCAATTGTATGATTTGAGAACGAGTTTTGCTTGTAAACTTCTTAGTGAGAACATCCCAATAATTTTTTTAAAAAAAGTTTTTACATTTCTAAACATTATAATGATGCTATGAAATAAGGGAATGAATGAATCATCAATTAATAATGTATTTTCCATTGATCTTAAGTAGCATCATTGAGAGTTGGGCATAATAATGTGCCATTGACATTACATATGAGGTCATACCCCACAAGCATTGCATTAAATTGCTCACGCCATGCATGCAAGTTTTTGTTGTTCATCTTGATTGAAGAATATGTGTCGATTGTCACATAAAATTGGCATTTGAGTTGATTGGAATTTTGAAGTTGTGGAAGATGATGATATGGTGAAGTTGCATATCAAAATTCTTCTAAGAAAAAGCTGCTGATACCATATTAGAGGTGTAGATAAATATGTTTTGCATATCTCCAATAATCAACCATACATACACCAATGTATAATACAATATCATCTTGGTGAATAAGTAGTTTATGCTAAAAATTAGCCTAGAATTAAGCAGTAAAGTTTTGAAATTAAATGAAATAAAGAGAGAATAATAACATGACTAGCAAATAACAATTGTTCTTAATTATGTGTAGATTTGGTATGTTTGGATTTTATTGTCCATTAAATTTCATGTTCCAAGTCATGTATTTGCAGTTGGATTATATTTTAGATATTTTTACATGATTTTTTTTTGGTGAAAGATATTTTTACATGATTTTTGTTCATGCATTCTGGTAATTTCCTCATGCATCTTTGTTTTAATGCATTTAATTTTTATTTCATTAACATTTCATATCGCAATAGTAACATGAATCATCATGAAAAATGTGGATTTTATAAATTGGTTGACGAGGATTAGTTATGCGTTTAACTATGAAAAATAGTGAAGTATAAAAAATGCATCAAATATAGTTGAAATTGCATGAGATGAATGATGGTGATGTTATATATCATGTACTATCCATGAATGATGATGATTTTGTATGTTATGTATCCATTCCATGAATGAATTATAAATTGTGTGCAACATATCATACATGAATATTGATGAATTGTATGCAACGTATTATATATACATGAATGATGATTAAGGGCATGCTTTTGATGTATAAATGGGATTATATCTGTTTGCAATTTTGTTGCGATATATATAGATGGGCTTGTAACTAATTGTCTTCTCCCTCCTCTTAATAAATGAAACTATGCATAATGTTTGTGATATTAATAAATAAAAATATTTTGATTCTTACATTATTCCTAAAACAAAATCAAAGAGATCATCTTTCTTCTCTGATTAAAAACTAAAAGGTGAAGTGATTACTCTTTAATCTACTGTAATATGTTGACATTTAGACCTGGTTGAATTACTTTTAATTTTTAGTTTTTAAATTTTGTTTAGAAATCTATTTAAAAGATTATTTTTAAAAAGAGAATAATAAATACAAAAATTAATTTTTAAAGATATAAAATGAAAAAATTTGTTTTGTAGGTAGTCCAATTTTTTTATACTATTTTTAAGAAGAGAATATAAAAAATCTATTTGGTCATCTAATTTTTTAAATCAATTTTATTTTTTAAATAGTAAAAAACAAAATAAATCAATTTATATTTTTGTAAAAAAATAAAAATTATACATTTAAATACAATTAATATTTAAAAGTCAAATACATATAAATATGAATAATGAATGAAAGAAAATTCAGTCACTCCCTAAAAAAAATATTATTTATAGAAAAAAATGAAAGAAAAAACCATGTCAGTAAAAACAATTATTAAGAAAATGAGAATGAATTAATATTAATACGAAGAAATTATATTCTATTTCCAATAAAAAATAAATTAATGTTTCGATTATATTATTTATCAAATCAAAATTTTTGAAATAAAAAAGGAAACAGGATATTTGCACCATGTCTAAAGAAACATTTATTTTTTAAAATCCCGTCACAAATTAAGATTATATTCTTTCTTAAAATAAAATTATTTTAAAAGTTTGTTTTAAATTTTAAAATAAATTAATTTTTTAATAATAAAATAAATTGTTTTATACAATACATATTCTTATAAAATAAACTAAGTAATAAAAAATGTAAAAAGAAAAGAAATAAAATCATTAAAAAAAAGGAAGAAGAGAAAGAAAATAAAAGAAAAAGAAGATTAAACGAAAATCAACAAAACATAGATAAAGTTTATAGCGTTGGATTTTCTAGTTGAGAATTCTAAAAAACATATATTAATAAGTTAGTAACAAAATATAAATACAAAACAAAAATTTATAGTAGCATGCTAAGTTCATGATAACCCTTATAATATTGTTTTAACCACCCCATGTTCAATATGAAATTTAAAAATAAATAATTAGCAAAATTTCAATTATATTATTAATAAAAATATACTTTTGTTTTAATTTCTTAACTATTTAAAATTGATTGATGTTTATATTTTTTATGATTGATGTGTATGTGTGCGGTCCAGCGGTGAAACGATTAGGTCGCTTGATGTTTATATTTTTTATGATTGATGTGTATGTGTGCGGTCCAGCGGTGAAACGATTAGGTCTTAAGAGCGACCTTCTCTCTCAGGTTCGAATCCTGAGAAAATAAAGGGATCAGTTTTTTGAGATGCATTTCGAGACACGCCAAAAATCATTTTTTTAAAGAAAATTCAGAGATGCACAACTAAAATTATTTTAAGGGTGTGTTTGAGATGCATCGCCGAATATATATTTATTTTAAGAATGAACACTCATTTTGGTCCTTCACAAAAATTACTCAAACCAAATTAATCTCTCACAAAAAAAGGACCCGATTTAATCCCTTACAAAATTTAACCGGGCCATATTAGTCATTTTGTTAATATTTTTTCTAAACCGGTTTTTTTGTATGTTGTAAAATATACACTGATAAAATAATACAAAATCATTCCCTCTTCCCTCTTCCCTTTTATCTTCTTTCTCTTTATTTTATAACACGTTATCAACACGAAGCTCTGAGACTTAGGGGGTACTATTATTTACTTTATTTTTCTTTCATATTTTATATATTTTCTAAATATATTGATTAGAAAATGAAAAAGAAAATCAGCGATGATTTTCATGCATCTCTGATCTCTGATAGTTTGCATAAATAATATTAAAGCATCCCTGAAGGATCGCAAAACAAATTATTAATATAGTTCCTAAAGAACTTGTTAAAGCATCCATGAAGGATAGCAAAACAAATTATTAATATAGTTCCTAAAGAACTTATCAAATATCCCTGAAGGATTCAATTTTTATATAGTTTCTGAAGAATTTATCAAGCATTCCTAAAAAAAATGCAAATATTATTATTTTTATTAATAAAAGATTTCTGATTGAGTTACTGAAGAACTACAAAATGAGTTCATGAAAAATAATAAAAAGATTTGTGATATAGTTCCTGAAGAACTTAACAAATATTCCTGAAAGATAGTAATGAGTTTATATATAGTTTTTGGACAACTTAACAAATATTTCCGAAGGATGATAATTATCTCTGAAGGATAATATTGAGTTTATTATATAGAGCATCTCTGAAGGATAATATTAACAATCCCAAAAGGATTGCATCTATAATATTAACGAATCTCAAAAGGATTGCATCTATAATATTGCAAAAATGATTGCATCAATAATATAATTAATTTTTTTTTGGCTTTATACCGCCGGTTTAGTCTGGCAGCGCCAATCACCACTGGACCAACTAACGATTGGTACAATCTTATTACTTTGACTCATTCCTTATTGACTATCACGCTTAATTAGTAATAATGTGGTTTCTATATTTGTATGAAATTTATTTAATTTTTATGATAAAATAAAATTGAATTGCATAGAGTTCTTTTGAATAAATGTGTGTGATCTGAGTGATATTATTATGAAATAAATTTAGATTTAATTTATAGCAATTAAATCAAATAAAAATATGTATGGTTTATGAAGATTTATTTATTAGATAATAATATGGTTGATTCAAACAATTTAGAATAATTAAAATACATATATGTATTATTGTAAACCAGAAGTTTATAAATCACACTTAAGTGTTTTGTTGGCAAAATCGGTTGGGTAATCTCGAATGTATTATGATGCGAAAATTAGCATTGAAGAACCTGAAGTTTCTTCAATCAAATAAGTTTTGTATAATCCTACAAAAAAATTAAATTTTATAAGTTGAGTTTTTATATAACATATGTAAGGTGGTATTTATGAATCAATATACCAATCATGTAGACGATATAAATATTTTATGATATTAACTATTGCATCGACTAAAAGATCATGCATATGTTTATTGTCTACTCACAACCAGCCGTTTGTGAAATTGTTTTCTTAGACTAAGATCTCAATATCTGAATTTTTCATAACTTTTTTGTTAAGTATCACATGTATTATTAAAATTAATATTGAACATCTTGTAGCATATGTTCATGAAAAAAATGGACTTGAAGATCCATTCTTTAGACGTCTAAAGTTAATTTATATGGTTGATACTTGTGAGATTATAAATTCTAAATTAGATATTTGAAACACGCAAAACATGAATATTAAGATATTTATCCGCATCATGCCAACACATTATGATACATTTCTCCTTCCTTGATGTATAATGTATTTTAGGTCAATAACCTTATACTTATCGTCTAAGTGAACTTTTGGATGTGTTGTGTAGTTTTCAATTGCTCCAATATAATACACTAAGACAGGTCTTGAAAGAATATTGGAAAAATATATTTCAGATAAATCCCAATTTTGAGATATAATTTGAGCAAACAAATGGATACTTGATTGCAGCCCAGTAGGCTGATTATTTATTGAGAAATTAAATTTTCCAATATTAGGGGAGAGATTGTGCATCTGAAGAATGAACCAGAAGTTCAAATGAACAATTTAAAATAAATTGTTGTCTTGATCATCTTACAAACCAATATGAGCAAAAAGTTCAAAATATTATTCATTTGCAAAGTTTATGAAATAAATTATCGGTTGTCAATATTCCACTCATAATGGATTTTTCTATTGAATAATCTAATATTGCAAATGAGTTGTAACTGCACCTGAAGCGTGGTATGAAAATAGGTTTCAATGTTAAAATTCCTCTACCTAGAAAAGAAACTAAAGTTAAAGATGACCCAAGTGAGGATATGAAAATTTTAAAAGCACTTTGACATAACTTATTTTTAGTTCCAGAAGAACTAATCAAGTACTTGAAATATGTAATAAAGAGATATCGATAAATTATGTCATGGATAAAATGAAATGGAACCGAAATTAAGATAACCAAATAAAGTCGACATTGGCAATGTAATTGTATCAATATAGCGTTAAATATGATAAATGATAACGAGGATCGTGAAAGAAAGTCTATCAAAGATTATAGACAAAGTGAGAATTGGTCAAAATGAATAAATCATGAATCAAAGTCTATTAAATATTATAGACAAAGTGAGAATTGGCCAAAATGAATATATTCAATTGAATAAGATTTAAACTCACTTTACAAGTGACTTGATTATGGAATGTAGTCCGAACACCTCAAGGTGTGAAACCAATGGGATATAAATGAGCTTTTGTAATGGTATAAATTTTGATTTGTGGCTTAATGATTTTCTAAAAGACCGAAGATTGGTTTTGATAAAACATATCCACCTGTAGTGGATTTAATCAATTTTTTTTTGATATTTTATTAGTCTTGTAGTACAAGAAGGGCTTAATATAAACATGATGGATGTTGTAACATCTTATTTATGAAGCTCACTTGATAGTGTCATTTACATAAAACTCCCTAAAGGGTTTTATATATTAGAGACACATAATTTTGAATCTCGAGAAACTACTCCATAAAATGAATAAATCTCTCTATGGGCTGAAGCAATTTGGACGCATGTGGTATAACCGTCTTAGTAAATATTTGCTTAGAGAGTGATATACAATTAACTCCATTTGTCCTTTTATTTTATAAATAGACCAGGAAAAGAATTTCCAATAATAGTTATCTATGTTGATGACATAAATATTATTGGAACTCCTGAAGAGATTCCAAAAGCTATAAATTGTTTAAGGAAATTATTCGAGATGAAAGACTTGGGAAAGAAAAAGTTCTTACTAAATGAACATTTAGAAAATGAAACTTTTATATACCAAGAAGGTTATATAGAAAAAAATTAAAACATTTCGATATGAGAAAATCTCGTATATAGAAAAATGTTAAAATGTTCTTATATGATAGACAAATCTCGTATGTTGTCTAACTCTATGATGTTAGATCATGGGATTTGCAGACGATTTTTTAGACCTCGAGAAGAGGATGAAAAAGTAATTGGTCCTGAAGTACCATATCCTAGTGTAATTTAAGCACTAATTTATCTTGCTATCAATCTATTAGCAAGACACAGTTCTTCACCTACACGAAGACATTGGAACAAAATCAAACATATGCTTCATTATCCTAGAGTAAAATATACATTGGTCTATTTTATACCAAAATATACAAATTCGAATTAACAGGTTATGCAGATGCAAGTTACTTGTCAGATCCTCATAACAATAGATCACAAACAGGTTATTTGTTTATTTACATGTGGTGGTACAACTATTCCATGATGATCAGTAAAATATACAATAGCAACAAGTTTATCTAATCATGCAAAAAAAATTAGCACTACATAAAACTTTTCAGTGCAAAAGGATTGGTCTTTATCGTCGAAGAAATAATTGTTCAGCTGAAGGGGAGAAATAAACATTCAGCTGAGGGGGAGAAATAAGTTTATTTTAAAAAGGTATTGTACTCTTTTTCTTTCACTAGATTTTTTCCCACTGGGTTTTTTCTAGTAAGGTTTTAACGAGGCATATCCAAAACAAACATCCAAGGGGGTAAAGTCAAAATTATTTCTTATAAGGAATCAAACCCAAGACTTTTAAACAATATATTATGTCTTTACCAATAGGCCAGTATGCATTCATGACAGATAATTTCCAAATGTTTTAATAATATTAAATAATTATAAATTTAAAATAAAAATTATAAAATTTGTACAAATGAGTCTTGAACCTAAATCCGATAAATGATAATCACTTTACAACTAGGCAAATCAATTTCTATTATTAATATTCTTAATGATAAATACTTAACTTAATAATTTAGAAAAGATATATACTTATTTCAAATAACACACAAATAAATATTTACTAATTTTAAATTATACACCAATTTAAAAATAAAATTTATAAAATATAAATCCTCAATATATTTAATCGATTAGAAATAAATTAAATTATATATAATTGAAATTGAATATCACACAAGTAAATATTTACTTATTTCAAACTAATTAAATAAAATAATAATGAATTAATTTAATAGTAACTCAACTAATTGTTAAAATATTTAATCAATTTAAATTAAATAATAAATTAATTTTTAAAATTATTTATTTAGTTATTCAAATATTAATTCAAATAAAATTATTCAAATAAAGTAATAATGAATTAGTTGAATAGTAATACATTTAAATAGTGATCAATTGGTATAATAGTAATACAATTAAATATTTATTTATTTATTCTTATTTGATTAATTATATTTAGGATTTATATTTTATAAATTTTATTTTTAAATTTTTGTATTATTTAAAATTAATAAATATTTATTATTATTTGAAATAAGAAAATGTTTGTTCCAAATTACTAATTTAAGTATTCATTATTAATAAGAATATTAACAATAGAAATTGATTTGTGCAGTGATTATAATTTAACTTGAATGAATTTGGGTTTGAGACCCCATTGATACAAATTTTATTTTTTTTTTAATTCAAAATTACTTAATATTACTAAAAATCCTATGAATTATTTGTCATGAATATACATTAGACTAGTAAAGACTTAAGAAAGTGGTTAAAGGTCTTGGGTTCAATTCCATATAAAAAATAATTTTGGTTTTTTTATATTATTAATTTAGAATTATTTAAAAATGAAATTAAAATTAAAAATCAATTTAGTATTTAAAAAATAAAAAATAAAAATCAACTTGATAGTCCAGTCACGGTTTAAAGGTATGAAAAAAACCGGTTTGGAGAAAATATTAACAGAATGACTAATATGGTCCGGTTAAATTTTGTAAGGGATTAAATTATGTCTTTTCTTTTGTGAGGGGCTAATTTGGGTTGTATAATTTTTATGAGGGACCAAAATAGGTCTTCACTCTTATTTTAAATTAAAAAAATAGTTTTAGATGCATCGCCGAATAAACCTTTTTTTAAAATTAAAAAATAGTTCGGAGATGCATATATGAACAATGTCGGCATATTTAAAGCTCGCGTCAAAACCCTTCCCTATTCTCATTCTTCATTTTTAGAAAATACATTTTCTCTCTACCTCAATATACTCATTTCAAATTCCCAATAAAGATCGAATTTTGAAACTACATTTACTTGTTTTTTTACCATTCCCAACTTCTTCTACCTACTTCATTCAACATCAGAGCTCTTTAATCCCTCGCCGACACATTTTTGAGTAAGTTTTTCATTTAACTTATTTTGATTTTTGATTAATGTATTAGCTTAAATATGTTACTTTTAATTCATTACATGGCTAAAAAAGGTTAGTGTTTGTTTTTGAGTTTGAAAGAGCTAGAGCAGTTGCTGAAAAGCTGCGGCCACTGAAGGAGCAAAGTTTTTTTTTTCAGATATGCATTTCTGAACCAGGTTGTTTCAGGTGTTCGGAGATGCATATCCGAACTCTTTCCTGTGACATGATTTGTTATGTTTTTTTCTTCAGGATATGGCTGAAAATCAAGAAAACCAAGAAATGATGAGACTCGGGTAACCCATACTAACTTCCTAAGCTCGTCGCAAGAGGGCTCGTCAACACGAGCATGCTACAGTCGTCCCCCTGCCTCACGATAGGGAGGCGTCGACCTCTAGAAGTCGACTTTCACGAGGGTCGGGATCACAAAGTCGTGTGATACATGATGAGGATGAGCCATTTGCACCCTAGGTCCTAGTTGTTGAGGTTGCTTCCTATTGCAAACCTGTTTCCAGGAGGCCTACAAACACGTCTTTACTCATATACTTTGGAGTGGACTAGCTTAGCATGTATGGGAATGATAGGTATATTTTTGAACTTCCTCTATATTATATTTTTTAACTCAACTGATTCAGTTATATTTTATTTTCAACAGGAGCGTGACTTCCTGAAATGTGTGAATCATGCAAGAAAGATTCACCATCTTTATCAGCCCGAGGATGCCTGGTTCCAAAATGTACTCCAAAATTTTAGGCTTGCAGGTCTTTGTGTGTTCGGTACAACATCATTAGTGGTATGCAGACTGCATTTGTTGAGAGATGGCATAGTGAGACGCCGTCTTTCCACCCCCATTGGTGAGATGACTATTACACTAGATGATGTAGCATATCTCCTACACCTTCTCATTAGAAGAATGATGTTTGGTCATTCTAAAGTCATCAAGACTGTGACCATTGATATGATGGTAACTTTGTTCGGAGCTGAATATGATGATGCTTTTTAGCAGTGTAGAAGTAGTAGGGGTGCACATACGAAGTTTTCTTATTTGGAGGAATTTTTTGGAAAAAACTTGGAGACATCTGAACACTTGGTCACAGATGATTTCTAGGTTGACTACCATAGGGAGTGCATCCTGAGGTTCTACTTCTTGTTCTTGGTTGGAACGTCTATGTTTATGGATAAAAGTGCTACCTACGTAGATGTGGCATACCTAAAATATTTCATCAACTTAGATTTCATACACGAGTGGAATTGGGGGGCAACATGCTTGGTTTACCTGTACCACAACCTGAACGAAGGTTGCAAATACATGACAAGGTAAATGACGGGTTCATGCACCCTGCTTACGGTAATTTCCAAACCGATTTTCTTAAGAAACATGGGGGTTGTTTGATTTTTTAAGGACAAAAGGTGACTTTGGAGAGGCGTCTCTGAAATTTTCTTAGGGGTAAATTTAAAGATGCATCTTCGAACTAAATTTTGACAAAAATATTATTTAGTATATTCGAAGATAAATTTCCGAATTCACCCAGGAACATTTACAAATTTTCAGAGAGAAAGCTTTAATAAAGGATGAGATGAAAATTACCAAATTAATATATTTGAAGCTTACTTATTTAAGGCTTGAAAGAATACAAAGAGAAAGTGAGTATCCGAAGAAGTTTGTGTAATTGCTTATTTTCTACGAGTTGCGCAAATTTTTAGGTTTTAGGTTCAACTTTTTTTCCAAGTATAATAACTTTGATGACGATGAAACAATTTCGAAAGATACTTATTAGTTAAATTACAGTTTTTGCCCTTCATTTTAGTTAAAAAATACTGAGACGTAACTTTTTTTTGAGATGTAACTTTTTTTAACATGTGGCAATTTTTTTATGATGTGGCATTAAAATTATTTATTTTTTTACTATCCATGTCATTTTTTAAATAGATAATTAATTAATATTTCCTAAAAATTTATATAAAAATTAATTAATTAAAGGTTTAAATGCACTTTTGGTCCCGTAAGTTAGCGAGTTTTTGATTTTCGTCCCTGTAAGTTATTTTTTTTGGTTTGAGTCCCTATATTTCACTTTCGCGTTCGTTTTAGTCCCTAAAATCAAAATCCGTAAAAAATTTCGCAGGAAAATCCGCAGGAAATCTACAGATTTTACTGCGGATTTTGACTTTAGGGACTAAACCTCAAACAAAAAGTAAGATATATGGACTCAAACCAAAAAAAAAAAAACTTACAGGTACGAAAATCAAAAACTCGCTAACTTACAGCGACCAAAAGTGCATTTAAGCCTTAATTAAATATTTTAATTAGACTTAAATTTAAGTCTATCCCATTTCTCCACTAGGGTCTGTTTGGTAAAAATAGCGGTTGGCTGATAAGCTAACTGATAGCTTATAGCTTATGACTGATGGCTAATGACTGATGACTTATAGCTTATAGCGGATGGTTGAGACTGATAGCTTATAAGCTAATTGAAGTGTTTGATAAAATTAGCGGTTCAATTAACTTATAAATGATTTTATTTTAAATTAAAATAAATTATAAGGGCTAAAAATGGATTTTAAGTAAAATAATAAGGAGAAAAAAAGAAGAAAAAATGATAAGCTAAAAGACATAAGCTAAAACGCTATTTAAAATAGCGTCTGAAAAATAAGCTATAAGCTAGTAAAATAAGCTATAAGCTCGTGATGAAAAGACCGTTACCAAACGAGTATAAATTATCATATGAGCTTATAAGACATATTTGAACAAGTATAATTTATTTTATTTTTGTCTGTTAATGCCTCTCTCTTTCGTTAACGGCTAGTTTTGCTCGTTAACGGCTAGTTTCCTACCGGAAGCCTCCCTTTCTTCTCCGGTCTCCTTTCCTTCTCCTATGGAATTCTCCGCGTTATTCCCTGAAACCTGTCTCCCACCTTCTGTCGTGCCTCCTGGAAAATCAGGTTCTGATCCCTCTCAACCCAACAAAGGGAAAAATGTAAATGAAGAAATAAGAAACAAGACTTTCGTTGCAGCGGTCTCGAATAGTGTCTGTGATATCCCCCTGAGTCAGCTCCCTATCCCATGTCTTAAGGGTGACAGGTTAGCCATAACCATCCCTGAGGAAGAATACAACCTTGGAGTTGAAGCGTGTAAACATCACCTCCACGGCAGAGTTATCTGGTCGAAAGGTGCTACGCCTTTAACTGTGTTAAACCTGAAGAAAAAGCTGTTGGAAATTTGGCCAGCAATAGGAAAATGGGGAGTAACTTCATTAGGAAAAGGTTTTTTCGAATTTTCTTTCTCTTCTCTAGAAGATGTCCAAAGGGTGAGATCGGTGAGTGCTTGGTCAATCCCTCAAGGAGTTCTATAATTGTTTCCATGGACTAAAGACTTTGTGCCTGCTACTCTTAAACAAACCTCTGCTCAGGTTTGGATCAGGATTCACGGACTTTCGCAGGAGTATTGGCGACCAAAAATTCTTTTTGCCATTGCTAGTAGTATTGGTACGCCAATCTGTATTGATTCAGCCTCTAATATGTCATCTTTCGATAGACCTTTTGGGCATTTCGTTAGGGTTCTGCTTGATTTGGACCTTACTAAGGAGTTTGTGGATAAAATTCTGGTTGAAAGGGTGGGGTTTGCTTTCTTTGTGGACATAGACTACGAGAAAGTTCCTGAATTCTGTTCTTATTGCTCGAGCATTGGGCACACTGCTGGAGCTTGCAAAAGAAAGGAATTCAATAAAGAAAATGGAGGAGATAAAAAACAAAACAAAGTGGACATTCAGCTCAAAGGAAAGAAAGCGGTTGAAGTGGTTGATGTTGAAAAAAACATTGAGGGCGATGCTAACAAGACAGTTAATGAGGAAGTAATTTTTGTTGCAGGGGAAACATCTAAAACTCCATTACAAAATGCTATAGTTCCTAACAATGTTGTTGTGAACTTTGTCACAAAACCTACTCCTACTGAAGAAGGCAGTTCTGAAAGTGAATACATTGATGCAACCCCCATGGGTGAAGAGGTTCCTGAAACTCAAATTGATGATGTCCATAAGAAACAAGTGACAGATTTTCTTCAAGATTCTTGGGACAACATGGAAGAGGTGGACAAAGTAGATGACCAAGGAGTGGATCTCTTTATTGAAAAGGATTTCAAGCTTGTTACTTCTAAAAGAAGAAAAGGCAAGAAAAGTCTGACTCTTGGAAAAACTAGACCTGTGTCTAGTCAAACTAATAGTTTACAATGATCTGTATCTATTGGAACATCAGAGGAATTGCTAATAACTCTTCTCGAGCTGCCCTTAAGAATCTAATCCTTAAGAACTCTCCAGATTTCGTGTTCATTGCTGAACCCTGGATGAACTTTGATAATTTTCCCAAAGCTTGGTTAAACAGGTTTGATCTTAAATTATTTGCTACCAATAGTAGAGTTAATCTTCTGCCTAACCTCTGGTGTTTTTGTAAGTCTCATCTTAACCCTACCATTATTGATTCTAAGGATCAATATGTGTCTTTTACTATTAATCACAATGATAATTTGCTAGGTTTTTCTGTAGTTTATGCTTCTACTAATTATTTAGCTAGGAGGCAGCTTTGGTCCACTCTTGGGAACACTCTTCCTAATACTCCTTGGTCCTTTATAGGAGACTTTAATACTATTGTGAGTAGTGATGAATACAAAGGTAACTCCTCTCCTTCTAAAGCTCCTATCAAGGACTTCTTTAATTGGACTGACAGTAATAGCTTGATCCACCTTCCTACCCTTGGAAATCCATTCACTTGGTGCAATGGCAGGAAAGGCAGGCTTAGAACTGAGAAAAGGCTTGATAGAGCCATATGCAACCTTAACCTTTTAGATGTGTGTAATTCTGTTAGTTGCCATACTCTTCCTAAAGTTAAATCCGATCACTACCCCCTCCTCTTTACCATAAACCTTGACAAGGTCACCTTTAAATCCCAATTTAGATTCCTTAATGTTTGGTCTAAAAATGATGACTGTCTTAAAATCATTGAAGAGGTTTGGAAAACTAAATTTTGGGGATGCCCTATGTATGTCTTAGACAGGAAGCTCAAGCTTCTAAAGACAAAACTTAAGGATTGGAATAAAACCTCTTTTGGTGATGTCACTGTTAAGGTTAAAAATGCTGAAACTAATCTCATGAGCATACAGGATGACATTAGTAAGACTGGCTATACTGACTCACTTCATGATGAAGAAGTTATGGCCCAACAAGAGCTTGAGAAAGCCCTCAACATTGAAGAGGATTTTTGGAGAGAGAAGTCCAGAGTCAATTGGCAGGTTCATCGTGATAGAAACACTAGGTTCTTTCACACATATGCTAAAATTAGAAGTAGAACCAGTCTCATTAAATCCTTGCTTATTAACAATGATGTGGTTACTGATCAATTTGTCTTGGAAGAGCATATTGTTGGTCACTTCAAAAAGCTGTATAACACGGATTTTGTTCACCAGGAAAACCACCTCATTAATTCTTGTGTTCCTTCTATTGTGAATAACAATACTAATGATATGCTTTCCATGATTCCCAGTGCTGAAGAGATTCACAGAGCTGTTTTCAATCTCAATGCTGATGTTGCCCCTGGCCCTGATGGTTTTGGTGGTTCTTTCTACCATAACTATTGGAATGTGATAAAGCAGGATGTTACTGAAGCAGTGACTCAATTTTTCTTGCAGGATTGGATATTGCCCAATTATAATGCTAACAGCTTGGTTCTTATTCCTAAGGTTAAGGAAGCCAATACTATAGGGCAATTTAGACCTATTGCTCTAGCTAATTTTAAATTCAAAATTATATCTAAGATTCTTGCTGATAGATTATCTTCTATTCTGCCTAATTTAATTTCTAATGAGCAGAAAGGCTTTGTGTTAGGTAGGAACATTAGAGATGGTATTTGCTTAACCTCTGAAGCTATTAACAATCTTAATAACAAAGGTTTTAGTGGCAATGTTGCCCTGAAAATTGACATAGCCAAAGCTTTTGATACTTTAAACTGGACTTTTCTTCTTCATACTCTTAAGGCTTTTGGTTTTCAAGATAGGTTTTGCAATTGGATTCACCTCATTCTTAACTCTGCTACCATGTCTATAGGGTTCAATGGAAGCCAACTTGGGTACTTTAAGTGTTCTAATGGCTTGAGGCAAGGAGATCCTCTGTCTCCTCTCCTCTTCTGCATTGCAGAGGATGTGCTGAGCAGAGGCATCACTAACCTGGTTAACAATGACAAGATAAACCTTATTAAAGCTAACAGATCCCACTTTGTTCCCTCTCACACCCTTTTTGCTGATGATATAATGATTTTCTGCAGGGGAGATCATAAATCCCTCAAAGCTATCTCTGATCTTTTACTTTGTTATAGCAGCTACTCAGGGCAGTTTTGCAACAACACTAAATCCCTTATCTATGCTGGTGGCATGACTCACTTTAGACATTCTAGCTTGGCTGACATTATTGGTTTCACTATTGCTGTCCCTCCTTTCATTTATCTAGGTGTCCCAATTTTTGTTGGTAGGCCTAAATCTTCCCATTTTAATGCTATTGCAGATAATATTAGATTGAAGCTAGCTACTTGGAAAGCAAAATCTCTCACTATGGCTGGCAGGATCCAACTTGTAAAATCTGTAATACATAGCATGTTGGTGCATTGTATGGCTATCTATAACTGGCCGGGTAGCCTTATCAAAAAGATTGAAAGATGGATCAGAAATTTCATTTGGAGTGGGAACATTGATCAAAAAAAGATTGTCATTGTTGCTTGGAGGTCTTGTTGCAAAAAGCTTAATGAAGGAGGATTGGGAATCTTATCAATTAGTGCCTACAATTCTGCCACTAATCTTCAGCTTTGCTAGAAATTTGCCAATAACAATCAATCTTGGTCTCAGCTTCTCAATGCTCGTGTGAAGAAAAATGGCAGGCTCATTAATTACTCTATCAAATCTTCCATCTGGACTGGGATCAAAGCTTATTATTCTGTTGTAATTGAGAACCGCATTTGGAGTTTAGGGAATGGGAATACTGTGAATTTCTGGCTTGACAATTGGGTGGGAGAGCCTCTTGCAAACAAGTTCCAGATCCCTGGTATGTTTCATAAATCCTAACCTCTAAGGTCAAAAGCTGGTGGAACAATGATGATTGGTCTGTTAGTGGTAACATGCAGAATGCTATTCCTGACTTGCTGAGCACAATTGCTAAATTCTCCATTTGTGACTTGTCTCCCGATTTTCTTGCTTGGGAAAAGTCTGTCAATGGTGCTTTAACTCTTAAGGAGGCCTATAGCTTTTACCTCAAACCTTGTCCTCAAGCTGCTTGGACCTCTTTTCCTTGGGATAGGGATACATCTCCTTCTCATTCCATGATTGATTGGAGGCTTATCCATAACAAAAGGCCAACCGATGATAATCTTGCCAAACGAGGCTTTTACTTTCCTTCTGTCTGCAATTTGTGTTATTCTGCCCAGGAAGATTCCTTGCATCTCTTCTTCTCCTGCAGTTTTTCTAAAAATATTTGGTCTTGGCTTTGTGATGTGGCTCAGTTTCCCCAGGGCATTGTTGAGTGTCTTTTGTTGTTTTTATTCGTATGTTTTTAAGGCACTTTTTAACCCCTTTTTCTAGGTTTTTAGAAGAATAGCTTATGTAAATAAGTGATTTTTGTCATATGTAAATATTTGGTATTTTGATCTATTTTCTAGTGTTTCAGTTATTGGTGATAGCAAATGTTCAGAAAAATCGGGAAAAAAGTCGAAGAATCGAGGATTTTGGCAACTCTGAAGGTGTCAGTATTCCTCTTGTTTTCGCCCGGCGAATAGCTTGGAAGCGAAGCTCCGCCCGGCGAGGGGTAGGCGAGCCAGGGGCGAAGCAGCTCAATTTTTGGCCATCTTTCTGCTCTGGAGCGCCCGGCGGAGCATCTGTCTCGCCGGGCGGAAGAAGATATTTATTTTGGGGTTCTTTTGTATACTTTTGAGGTCACGTGGCCTGTTTAGTGGGTTTCGCCCGGCGAAGTTGTTCTTCCGCCGGGCGAATCTGGGCTGATGTGCCATGCTATATAGTGCTTGTTAGATATTTTGAGAATCATTCCATCTTTAATTTCTCTCTCTTGAACCAAAATATACCATTTGAAGTGAAAAAACCCTAAAACTTCCATTGTTAGTAGAATTCAAGTTTTTACCCATCAATCTTGGAGACTTCCATCTTGATGTTCATAAAGCTTGATAGTTTGCTTGTTACTCAAGTCACCATGGAAATGGGTGGCTAAACCTTCTTGGTGTCAAGATTAGAGGTAGATGATTTGCTTTTAGTTTGTATTTCTTTTGATCTTTTGTATGTGAACAAGTGATGATATATATATGGTGAAAAACCTTGTGTTTATTTAGTTATGAGATTTGTATTCTATTTGAGAAAATGTTTTCAAGTCTTGACCTAGGTTTTTTATCTATCAACAAGTAAAGTTTAGAAATAGCTTTGTGAGTTGATATTTACCTATATTAAGCTTTGAGTGTTGTCATTTTGATAGTTAGGTTGAGAGATCATTTAAGGATCAAAATGGCAAATTTCACAATATGGTTTAGACATGAAACATATTGAGAGGATTGTGATTATATGTATCATTCATGAGTTCACGTATTTGATCAAGAAAATACGATAGAAGCAAATCATCAAAAACAAATCTAATCTTGACATTCTTTTACCATCTTTTAAAACCACATACCAAGTTTAGCATTTCTTGCTTGAAATTAAACAAATTATGTTACCAGAATCAAAATCAAACCCCATGATAACTTTAACTCACGACAAAGTAAACTATAGAACGGCAGTGATATCGCAATAATCCCTGTGGAAACGATAAACGAAAAGTACCACAATACCTATTCAACAAAATGGCGCCTGGTTGCCGGGGATTGTTGTTTAGATATTGCAAGCATTGCAATAGTTTGTTTTGTATTGAGTCTTATAATTAATATCTTGTTTCTAAATTTATTTTCCTTGTGTTTGTTAATTTGCTTGGTTAGTTTTTCAGATTACAGTTTATGCGAGGACGTGTACCTGCTGATCAACTCCTTTTTGATCCTGAGATTGAGAGGACTGCTCGCAGAGTGAATAGCAAAACTCGTAGGAGGAGACAACTAGCTAGGGAAAGAAGACAGCAACAAGAGGCATCTTCTTCTTCAACTCCTGTTGAAAACTTGGTTGAGGAAGAAATGGCTGCGGATCCTCCAGCTCGAGGGCCATGTGTTAACAGCCCTCGTCTAAATGCACAATTTGCTCGTGATCAGGCCAATGGAAGAAACTCCGAAATGAAGACGGGGTTACTTCAATTATTATACCAAAATCCGTTCACAGGGGCAGATCACGAGGATCCATTTACTCATCTAACAAAGTTCTACGAGATCGCCGGAACAATTGGTGCTCCGGAAGACCAAGAAGAACAGGTGTTCAGGAGACTTTTTCCTCATTCCTTAATTGGAAAAGCTAAGGAATGGTACCTTGATCAACCTAATAATGTCATGACAAATTGGAACGAGTTAGAAGAGAAGTTCTTGGATCGGTTCTTTCCTCACAATAGGTTCATGGAAGCGAAAACTTCTATTGCGGTGTTCTCTCAAGGTTCGAATGAATCTCTCAATGAAGCATGGGAGAGGTTCAAGTCCATGGTTAGAAAATGCAAAGGTCATGGGTTTGATGAATTGTCTCAAATCCATATCTTTAGAAATGGACTCCAACCTCAACCAAAAACTCTTTTAGATGCGACCGCGGGTGGTTCGTTGATGTCAAAAACTGCTGCAGAAGCGATTGCTATCATTGATAGAATGGCTTTGAATGATCATCAAGGGCAACACAACCGTAGTGCATTGCAAAGAAAACCGGGAGTTCTTGAATTGAATACTAGTGATGCAATACTTGCTCAAAACAAGTTATTGACACAACAAGTAGAATTGCTCACTCAACAAATGTCAAAACTCCCTCAACAAATCAAAGAGATAAATGGGAGCCCTTCTAAAAATCAACATGTGTTGTGTTGTGAATTGTGTAGGGGTGACCATCAAACAGGTTTTTGTCCTCCACCGGGTGAAGAGGTGAATTATGTGTCTAATCCTAATCAAGGATATGGTGGGAGACAACAACAACAACCTTACAACAACAACCAAGGTTACCAACAAAGAGGTAATCAAGGTTATCAACAAGGATGGAGGCCGGAAGCGGGCCCATCGAATCGTCAAAATCCTTATCAAGGCGGTTACAATCAACAACCTCAACAAACAAAGCTTTCAATCGAGGACACTCTTAGCCAATTCATGCAATTGCAAATTGCAAGCCAAAAGAGTACGGATGCCGCAATAAAGAACCTTGAAACTCAAGTCGGGCAATTGTCAAAGCAACTTGCCGATCATAACAAAGGTCCTTTTCCGGCTACTACACAAGAAAATCCTCGTGAGCATTGTAAGTCAATTCTAACTCGTAGCGGTAGAAATATTGATATGGGAGTAGGAGAGATAGTTGAGGAGGAAATTGTTGAGAGTGAAAAAGATAGGGTGATTGAAGTAGAAAAAAATGTTGAGGGTGATTTAGTTGAAAATGAGAAAGAGAAAGAATTAGTGGAAAAAGAAACTCTTGAGAAAGTTGTAGAAAAAGAGAGAAAAAAATTGAGTGTGAGTGAAAAGGGAAAGAAGAAGGTGGATGATTCTATACAAGTGAAGAAATTACCTTACCCTCCCGGTCCGTCAAAGAAAGAAGATGCAAAGCACTATGCTCGGTTCTTGGACATTTTTAGCAAGTTGCAAATCAATGTTCCTTTTTCCGAGGCATTAGAGCAAATGCCGATGTATGCGAAATTCATCAAAGACATCATCACTAAGAAGAGAAGATTCTTGGATCAGGAGGTAGTAACGGTGAGCTCTTGTTGTAATGCGTTAATTCAACGCACTACTCCGATAAAATCAAATGATCCTGGGCGGGTAACCTTACCGGTGTCTATTGGAAATGTTCACATAGGCAAAGGTTTGGTAGATACCGGTTCTAGCATTAATTTGATCCCATTGTCTATGGTGAGAAGATTAGGAATCAACGATTTGAAGCCGACAAGAATGACGTTATCATTAGCGGATAAATCCACAGCTCATCCTCATGGAGTTGCGGAAGACTTGCTTGTCAAGGTTGACAAATTTTGGTATCCTGTTGATTTTATTGTCATAGACATGGAAGAAGATCCTGAGATTCCATTGATCTTAGGAAGGCCTTTTATGAAGACGGCCCGAATGATGATAGATATTGATGATGGCTTAATGAAATTAAGGTACCAAGATGAAGAATTATGTCTTGATCTCTTTGAAGCCATCAAGCATCCTAGTGATGACGATGATTGTTTTAGAATCGATGCCACAGAAAAAGCGATTATGAAAGTAGAGAATGAAATGCACTTGACTAATCCTCTTGAGAAAACTTTAATGGAAGCTCTTGAAGTGCTTACAAAAGATCAAGAGAAGGAAATTGAAGATTGCTTGAGAAATCTTGAGGCATGTGATGAGATGAATCCTTTTGAAGTTCAAATTGATGAGTTGAAAGATGAGCTTGAAGTTGAAGAACCAAAGGTGGAATTGAAAGTGTTACCTTCTCACTTGAAGTATGTGTTCCTTGAGAAGAATGCAAACAAGCCGGTTATCATTAGCAACGCCCTTTCTAAGGTTGAAGAAGAAAAATTGCTTGTGGTCCTAGAAAGAAACCAAGAAGCAATGGGATGGACACTTTCCGATCTCAAAGGCATTAGTCCCTCCTTTTGTATGCATAAGATTTTGATGGAGGACGACTTTAAACCGGTGGCTCAACCACAAAGACGTTTGAATCCGGTGATGAAAGAAGTAGTGCGAAAGGAAGTAGTGAAAATGTTAGAAGCCGGGATGATTTATCCGATCTCGGATAGTGCTTGGGTGAGTCCCGTCCATGTGGTGCCTAAGAAGGGTGGAATGACTGTGATTCGAAATGAGAAGAATGAGCTAATTCCTACTCGAACTGTGACTGGATGGAGGATGTGTATCGATTATCGTAAGCTTAACAAAGCTACGAGGAAAGATCATTTTCCCTTACCTTTTATGGATCAAATGCTCGAGAGATTATCCGGTCAACAATTTTATTGTTTCTTAGACGGGTATTCGGGATACAATCAAATTGTAGTCAATCCCGAGGATCATGAGAAGACCGCTTTCACATGCCCTTTCGGTATTTTTGCTTATCGGCGAATGCCTTTCGGGTTGTGTAATGCACCGGCAACATTTCAACGGTGTATGCAAGCTATCTTTTCTGACTTAATTGAGAAGTGCATCGAAGTTTTTATGGATGACTTCTCGGTTTTTGGGGCTTCATTTGATTTATGTTTGAAAAATCTTGATACCGTGCTAAGTCGTTGTGTGGAGTCAAATTTGGTCCTCAATTGGGAGAAGTGCAACTTCATGGTTACTGAAGGAATTGTGCTAGGCCACAAGGTTTCTTCAAGAGGCCTTGAGGTGGATAAATCAAAAATTGAAGTTATAGAGAAGTTGCCTCCTCCATTGAATGTGAAGGGTATCCGTAGTTTTCTAGGACATGCCGGGTTTTATCGAAGATTTATCAAAGATTTTTCCAAAGTGGCAAAGCCGTTGAGTAATCTACTCAACAAAGGTACTGAATTTCTTTTCGATGAATCCTGTTTAAATGCTTTCCTAGAGCTTAAAGAAAAGTTGGTAACCGCACCCATAATCGTCGCTCCTAATTGGTCGCTTGATTTTGAACTCATGTGTGATGCGAGTGATTATGCGGTGGGTGCCGTATTAGGACAAAGAAAGAACAAAATTTTTCATGCTATTCACTATGCAAGCAAAGTTTTAAATGAAGCGCAAGTCAATTACGCAACTACCGAAAAAGAGTTGCTTGCTGTTGTGTTTGCATTAGAGAAATTTCGTTCTTACTTGATTGGTTCCAAAATTGTGTGTTATACTGACCATGCAGCTATCAAATACTTGCTCACTAAGCCGGACTCAAAACAAAGGCTGATTAGGTGGATTCTCTTGCTTCAAGAGTTTGATCTTGAAGTAAGAGACAAAAAAGGGTCTGAAAATGTGGTAGCTGACCATTTATCTCGGTTGGTGAATACCGAGGTAACACAATTTGAAAGTGAGATCAAAGAGGAATTTCCTGATGAGAAACTGTTTATGGTCCAAGAGGTTAGACCCTGGTTTGCTGACATGGCTAACCATAAAGCTACCGGGTGGATACCGGAAGATCTTACTTGGAACCAAAAACGGAAGTTTTTATCCGATGCTAACTTTTACGTTTGGGATGAGCCTTATCTTTTCAAATTAAGTAGTGACAATCTCTTAAGGAGGTGTGTAACTAGTGAGGAATCTCAAAGTATTTTGTGGCATTGTCACAATTCACCATATGGTGGTCACTACAATGGATTACGTACGGCAACTAAAGCCCTTCAGGCAGGTTTTTGGTGGCCTACGTTGTTTAAAGATGCCTATCGTTATGTTTCGAGTTGTGACAGTTGTCAGCGGAGTGGTGGAATTGGTCGTCGAGATGAAATGCCTCTACAAAGCTTCCTAGAGGTGGAAGTGTTTGATTGTTGGGGAATTGATTTCGTCGGTCCATTTCCATCCTCATTTGCCAATGAATACATTCTGGTCGCTGTGGACTATGTGTCTAAATGGGTGGAAGCGATTGCTTCACCAAAAGCTGACGGTAAGACCGTAATCAAATTTTTGAAAAGGAATATTTTTTCGCGTTTCGGTACGCCAAGGGTGTTGGTGAGTGATGGTGGATCGCATTTTTGCAATGCTCCACTTGAAAAAGTGTTGAAGCAATATGGAGTTAGGCACAAGGTTGCTACTCCATACCATCCGCAAACCAACGGCCAAGCTGAGGTTTCAAACCGTGAGATTAAAAGGATCCTTGAAAAAACTGTGTCAAGTTCGCGTAAGGATTGGTCTCAAAAGCTTGACGACGCATTGTGGGCGTATCGTACCGCTTATAAGGCTCCAATTGGTTTAACTCCATTTCAAATGGTTTATGGTAAAACTTGCCATTTACCCGTTGAGATGGAGCACAAAGCTTTTTGGGCGTTAAAGCTTTTAAATTTTGATCCTAACTTGGCCGGTGAAAAAAGGAAAGTTCAAATCCATGAGTTGGATGAATTGAGACTTAATGCCTACAATTCCAACAAAATTTATAAGGAAAAGGTAAAATTTTATCATGATAGCAAACTTCGGCAAAAAGATTTCCAAGTTGGTCAAATGGTGCTTCTCTTCAATTCCCGTTTGAGACTTTTTCCGGGAAAATTGAAGTCAAAATGGTCTGGACCGTTTTTGGTCAAGGAGGTGAAGCATTTTGGAGCGATTGTGGTAGAAGACCCGAAATCCAAAGAAACATGGACTGTTAACGGGCAAAGATTGAAAGTGTACCGTGGGTGCGAGTTTAATAGAGAAACAAAGGTGCTTGCTCTTAGTGATCCTTGATCACTTATAGCCGTCGAGCTGACCGACGTTAAACAAAGCGCTAGTCGGGAGGCACCCCGGCATTGTAAGTATTTACTGTTGTTTTAGTTGTTTTATTAGCTGTAAAATCTTAATTGAATGTTGTGTAACCAAAGGCCTAGACCTGTAATCTTTTTAAAAAAAAATTTTTGGTTCTGGTGTGGAGCGCCCGGCGGAGCAATTTGTCTCGCCGGGCGAAGGAGTATTTTCTGTGGCAGATTGTCACGTGCTTGGGCTGCAGAAAGGGGGCTAAATGAGTGAGGCCCACTCTTGCCAGCAGTTCCAAAAGAAACTTTCGTTTCCCCCCTTCTTGTTGTTGCCCTAGCCGTTTCCTCCTCCAAGCCAAGCTCTCATTTCCTCTATTCTTGCTCTTCTCTTCCATCAATTTCAAGCTAAGGTATTTTCTTTTTGTTCTATTTTCTCTTGTGTTGTTCTTGAGCCATAGATTAGAGCATGAAATTAGTTAGGGTTTTGAAAACCTTGGTTTGAAATAGAGTTGATTAGATTCACATTTAAGTTTTAGAGAGTGTAGAAAAATTGGTGTTGAGAGTGGATGCTTATTGTGTAGAGTGTTTTCCCCTGTTTCGCTCGATTCGCCCGGCGGAGCATTCTGGCTCGCCGGGCGAGTCACACCAGACCTGCAAAATTATTATTTTTGGTTCCTACAGTCGATGGTGTGTTTTGTGCTAACGATCTTTGGTGGCTTGTTTTGTGTGGTTCCTTCTTTTTGTGCAGATGTTTAGCAGGCAAAGGAAGCGATCCAAGTCTCAAAAGGATGCAACTGCGGCTGGTAGTTCAAATCCTCCGCCAAGAGCTTTTGATGCATTGCGTTTCAGTAGTGCCATCCACCAGGACCGTATGCCCATGCTGGAAAAGAAAAAGATTTTGGCGGAGAGGAAGTTTGTGATTGACACTGAGGGAAGCTACAAAGAAATAGCAAACATTTTCAATGCAAAGAAGTGGGGAAGGTTGCTCACTCCGGTTGATTGCATAAATTATGAGATTGTCCGTGAGTTTTATGCTAATGCACTTCAACCGGAGGGTGAGTTGTGTTCTTATAAGTCTTTTGTTCGTGGTAAGGAGATCGATTTTTCGCGGAATGCAATCAGTGAGCTCCTTGGCAATCCTTGGAATCCATTTGATCCAAATATCCAGACTGATGAGTTTTCTGTTGCACGGCGAACTCATCAGAACCAGGAAGTAATTTCTCGTGTGATCCTTAAACCGGGAAAGCAGGTGGAGTTGAACAATGTTCAGGAGCCGATTCGTTACAACAGGATTGATATGACTCCTTTGGCGCAGGCGGTGCTTCTTCTGATTGTGTTTAACATAAGGCCAAGGTTTCATAAGTCTTCGGCACCTCTTGATGTGGCTTTGCTTGTTTATCACATCTTGGAAAACAAGACGGTCGACGTTGCTAAAATAATTGCTAATGAGATGAAAATCTTCATCGAGAACACTCGTCGTCCTGGGGTACATTCTAGCGCACCTATCATTTTTCCTTGTTTGATTACTTCTTTGTGTCAAAAGCAGGGTGTTCGTTTTCCAAGTGTGGTGAACGAAAGGAAAAGAGATGTGGTTGATGATATCTACATCAACCGCTACTGTAATGCTAAGTTGGCTGCTAAGAAAAAGCAGAAGGAAGCTGGTGAGTCCTCTGCTGCAGGTGAGCATGGTGAGACTCTGGATTATGAAGATTGGGATCCGAGGTTGAGAGCATCTTTTAATTATACTTGGGATGCGCTTGAGGCTGGAAGGAGGTCCAGTGAAATCCTTATGGACTCCATGAGGCAGTTGTATCTGCATCAGTCTGCACCTTCTGGTGAGATCCCTCCTTTTCCTTCTCGCGAGGATTATTCTGCTTATGCAAATTGGCCTGAGGGCAGGCCTTTCTTTTCTGAGGGGGTGGATGAAGCTGATGCAGAGGGTGATGAAATTGGTGATGACATCCTTGATTAGGAGTTTGCTAGTTATTTTGTTTTTGTTTTAGATTTTTTTTTTATATGTTTTAAGTATTTGATAACTTTTGGTTGTTGGCGCTTGGCCATGTTTTGTTGGATAATGTTAGTTAATTTTAGTTGGATTTCTTTTTATATATTTTAGTTGTTTAAATTTTTAGCTTTGTTTGATTGTTTAAGATTTTGGTTCCGCAAGGAGCAAGAAAAACAAAAATATTTGTCAGCTCAAAAGTGTGGATGGTGATGATAAGATCCTCAAAAGTGTGCGTAGAAGGTATTACTTTAATCGCTTTGTAGAATGATAGCACGATAATTAAATTAACGCTTTATGCAAATTCGTGATATGCATCATCTAGTAAATATATGTTCAAGTGTGAATCATTAGGACTTAACCATAAATGTGAGTAGCTTCCATTGTTCACCAAATATTGTGATGTCTAGTAATATTGTTTAACTCGTTCGATTCATGCCAAATCTTGTGTTCAATTGAAATTATGGAACTTTGAAGGGATCAAGGCATTGTTTGTATTATTGAGGAAAACCACCATTCCAAAAAGGCTTCATTTAACCGAATTAGTGTGTGCGCATTTGTAAACCTTTTTGAGCCGAAAGTTTGTGTGAATGAATCCATTGCATGCCAACAAATTATTAAGATTACCACTTAGTAGTTGTGTTGTTGATCAAGTAAATTTAGTCAATGATGATTCATTCTCATATTTTTCTTGTGTAAACACTTTCCCTTGAACCTTTATCTTACTTTGAAAAGCAATTCTCGTCTCTTGAGATAGAAAAGTGTGAAGTTGGGGAGAGTGGTTCCTATTTGTGAAGTTGCCATGGGAAAGAAAGTGTGGTGGGCAATGCATCTTTTAAATACATGATTATAAGAAAATATGGATATATATATATATATATTGAAAAAAAAAAAAAAAAAAAATGAAAATTTAAAAAAAAAAATAATAATAATAAAGAGAAGATGCATTGTAAGAAAAGGAAGTGAATTGTGAGAAGTTGTGAATTGAGCAAGAATGAATTTATCAGATTGAGAATTGTTTTCCTTGTTTCTTACCAATTTTCGTTTCAATGGCCTTATATATTATCCTTTCCTTTTTATCCTAAGCCAAGCTACAACCGAGAAAAGTCCTTTGTGATCTTTGTTCCATGTTTTTTTTTTGCGAAATGTCGAGATGAACGTATGAATTGTTCTGGATGTTAATATAGTTATTAGCGAGAGTGTTTTGTCCATTATTTATATTGTGTATAACCCCTGTTTTGTGAGAAACTTAGGTGATTCATACATGAGCATGTTATGGCAAAGATTTGCATTTTGAAGTTTGTGTTTAGGGTTTAATTCGTTATAGTGCTATCTATCTATCTAAGTTATGAAGTTGCCTTGGGCGTGCACTTGTCGAGTTTGAACCATTCAAGTTTTGTTCGGTTGATATTGTGCTTTGAATCGTTTTGGTTTAATTTTTAAAAATTTTTCTTTGATTGAGGACATTCAAAGATGCAAGTTGGGGAGATTTTGTTGAGTGTCTTTTGTTGTTTTTATTCGTATGTTTTTAAGGCACTTTTTAACCCCTTTTTCTAGGTTTTTAGAAGAATAGCTTATGTAAATAAGTGATTTTTGTCATATGTAAATATTTGGTATTTTGATCTATTTTCTAGTGTTTCAGTTATTGGTGATAGCAAATGTTCAGAAAAATCGGGAAAAAAGTCGAAGAATCGAGGATTTTGGCAACTCTGAAGGTGTCAGTATTCCTCTTGTTTTCGCCCGGCGAATAGCTTGGAAGCGAAGCTCCGCCCGGCGAGGGGTAGGCGAGCCAGGGGCGAAGCAGCTCAATTTTTGGCCATCTTTCTGCTCTGGAGCGCCCGGCGGAGCATCTGTCTCGCCGGGCGGAAGAAGATATTTATTTTGGGGTTCTTTTGTATACTTTTGAGGTCACGTGGCCTGTTTAGTGGGTTTCGCCCGGCGAAGTTGTTCTTCCGCCGGGCGAATCTGGGCTGATGTGCCATGCTATATAGTGCTTGTTAGATATTTTGAGAATCATTCCATCTTTAATTTCTCTCTCTTGAACCAAAATATACCATTTGAAGTGAAAAAACCCTAAAACTTCCATTGTTAGTAGAATTCAAGTTTTTACCCATCAATCTTGGAGACTTCCATCTTGATGTTCATAAAGCTTGATAGTTTGCTTGTTACTCAAGTCACCATGGAAATGGGTGGCTAAACCTTCTTGGTGTCAAGATTAGAGGTAGATGATTTGCTTTTAGTTTGTATTTCTTTTGATCTTTTGTATGTGAACAAGTGATGATATATATATGGTGAAAAACCTTGTGTTTATTTAGTTATGAGATTTGTATTCTATTTGAGAAAATGTTTTCAAGTCTTGACCTAGGTTTTTTATCTATCAACAAGTAAAGTTTAGAAATAGCTTTGTGAGTTGATATTTACCTATATTAAGCTTTGAGTGTTGTCATTTTGATAGTTAGGTTGAGAGATCATTTAAGGATCAAAATGGCAAATTTCACAATATGGTTTAGACATGAAACATATTGAGAGGATTGTGATTATATGTATCATTCATGAGTTCACGTATTTGATCAAGAAAATACGATAGAAGCAAATCATCAAAAACAAATCTAATCTTGACATTCTTTTACCATCTTTTAAAACCACATACCAAGTTTAGCATTTCTTGCTTGAAATTAAACAAATTATGTTACCAGAATCAAAATCAAACCCCATGATAACTTTAACTCACGACAAAGTAAACTATAGAACGGCAGTGATATCGCAATAATCCCTGTGGAAACGATAAACGAAAAGTACCACAATACCTATTCAACAGGCATCTGTTGCTTAGATGACTGTAGGAAAATTCTGGCTATAAGCTGGTCCAAACAAGCGGCTGCTGTGCTTCATGCTTCCATTATCAGTCTCTTCTACTTTGTTTGGATTGCTAGAAACAAGGCTAGGTTTGAAGACAAGCTTGTCCATTGGAAGCCTTGTGTCTCTTTGATATCTGCCCATGCTAATCTGGTAGGACGCTGTTCTACTAGATGTTCCAATGACAACATGCCCAGTTTTAGTCTTCTTAAGAGGTTCGATATCCAAATTCATCCCAGCAAACCTCTAACCACTAAGTCTGTTGTTTGGTCTCCTCCTTTGCTTGATTGGCTGAAATGCAATATCGATGGTGTCTCGATGGGCAATACATCTAAGGCAGCTTGTGGCGGCATCTTCAGGGACCATAATGCTAATCATGTCTTGAGTTTCTCTGTTTCCCTTGGCTTTGAATCTTCTACTATTGCTGAATTTATGGCAGCCATTTTGTGTATTGAAGCTGCTGAAAAAAATAATTTTAGAAAGCTATGGCTTGAATCCGACTGCATTTTGGTTGTTAACGACATTAAAGATCACTCTCTTGTTCCTTGGAAAATCCGCTCTCGTTGGCTTAAGTGCTTGGACTACACTTTGAAGATTGACTTTATGTGCACTCACATTTTTAGAGAGGCCAATTTTTGTGTGGATACCTTAGCTAATTTTGGGCTACACTGTATAGATATGCATTGGTTTAATTATGTTATTAAGGATATCAATAGGGATTTCTTGTTAGACAAGGCTGGTACTCCCAGGCTTAGGCTCTGTCGTTAAGGGGTTTTTGGCCCAATCCCCCCCTTGTGTAACTCGTTTTTCCTCTTTTTGTTTAATGATAATCCTTATCTTGGTTTTAAAAAATATATATATAAACTCGAAAATATGGCTTACCAAACATAGCCTAAATTTTGTTCGACTTTGCTTATGATATATATAAAATCAAACTAAACTTAACCCACACGATGTGGGACTTTTTTTTTTATGAAAAATTACTTTTGAATAGCTAGTTCAATAAGGGCTAATGGTATGTTAGTGAGGGTTCTCATTCATACTGATGTTACCAAGTATCTCTATTTTAAAGTTGTGGATGAAAGTTTTGTCTTAACAATTTAACATGGTGCGGATCATGGTGGCAAAAATCACATTGAACCAAAAACAAAAGATATTGCTGAATCCGTTTTTCTATCCTCATCTTGAATCCATTAATCAAATTTTTAGAAACCACAACAAACTCATCTAATTTCGAAAATTGCTCAGAAAACCTAAAGATTCAAAGTGAAATTAAATGGCGAATACACTCAATCACAAGTAATTATCTTGGGGCTATTGTTCAGTGCGTCAAGAAAAACACAACGGTATAAAGAAAGTGTAGGAAAAGAGAGAAAATTTACGGAGTCAGAGCTAGTTCGACGAATCCATGGTTCCGGCGATGAGCAATGTTCAGGTGCTCTCGAATTCAAACCTATATCTTCTTCCTCTCCTTCTCCTTTTTTAAAATCGGTTGAAAATCGTTGTGTGATGCATTGTTGTTGCAAAGCGTTCTACGACGTCGACGCGTCAGTGTTGTTGTTTGTTCTAAATGAGTTGTTGTTAGTGAGTGTGAGTTGTTTGACGTTATTATGCTGGAAGCTTGTTGTAGTGTTTTGATTGCAGGTTGAGAGGATTGTTTTGTGCTGCTCGGTTTTGGGGATGGAAACTTTGAGTGAAGTTTATTTGGTGGGAGGGTAAAGCTTATGGAAGGAAAATTTGTGTGATGATGGAGGAAGAGTTTTCTATTACTTTCTGCAGAATTTGGTTTATTTTTTCTTTGGTTTTTCTTAATGATATCTCATGTCTTAATGATATCATGATGGTATTTTACACAACCCAGAAAATGCAAGTGGTGATTGGAGGTGTTTTCTATCTAGTTAGGAGCATGGTATTCTGGTAAGGAGTTGTTGAACTCTAATTTATCTCTTGCATGGAACTTCTTGCAACTTGCAACTGTATGTTTAGCTTATAAGAGAAAAGTTCCTACATAAGAAGTCTCACATCGTGTGGGTTAAGTCTAATTTTATTGTATATGTAACAATTATAAACAATGTTGAACAAAAGCTTGTGAGATGTTTTAATAACGATATATTTTATTGTATATGTATCAATTATAAACAACACTTTTATTAAAATGTGTTATGTTTTAATAACGATATATTTTTAAAAATATTTAAAAACATGCATTTTTTTATATAATAATATAAATGACATTATAAAAATATGTAATGCGGATATGATGAGGAGTGGATAGTAAGATATTCGTGTCAGTACTCATACACGCATATTTTAATGGGTAATCACCTGTGTCAGTGCTCGTATCTATTTTTGCGGATTTTTATCCTACCCGATGTGAATATTTTTGTGGATACCCATGGGAGATGGCCAAAATGCCATCTCTAAACCTAATAATAAGATCACATTTGTTTAGTTTATAGCAAAAGAATGCGATGTTACCATTGGAGTTCACTTTATAAAGTTTTGAAGGTGTGATTGATCCCATAGATGTGATAATTAGGTTCAAAGAAGTAAATAAGTATAACGTGTACACATAAAACCCATTTAGAACACCTTTTTTGGGCACTATAAATACAATAATCTTTAATAAATAATCCATATAGAAAATAAGAAAAAATTAATTACAAACAACAATACTGGTTAGACTAGATATCTCTAATTCAACTGTAATAATTACACTGATAAATATTACAGAACTTTCCTTTCCTTTGTTTTCTTTTCTTTTCTTTACCGGTTGAGTGTTTCTTGTACTTTACAGATTTTCCGAACTATAACCTGTCATCCAATGCCTTAGTATATATTGTTACGAAGAAGTTGATGATCGCTCTGCCCCTTGGTCAGTGGTTATACATCTTGAAGGTGGACCAAACATGCTTAATACCACCTGCAGCAACAGCAGCAACAACAAATATGTTCAGTTTCAACAATCAAGTTCATTACAAAAAAAAAAAAGTTCATTGCAAAAAAAAAAAAAAGTAATTCAGTGTAAGCAGTTTTTCTTCTATTTTATCCCTTTAGTTAATGCATTTATGAAAAATTAATTAAGAACATAACAAAACTAACCGGCAAGAAAACAAGTCCATGCAAAAAACCAAGAAGTACTAATGACAAGTACATCTGAAAGTAATAAACCTGCAAAAGGGAAAACTAGTTATTGCACACATATAGTATATCACAGGCTGACCGAAAAACAGAAGATGAACTCATAATACCACAAAAACTTCTGTTCTCGAGAAGCAAAGAACAATAACTCCAACCAACTTTGTTAGTGTGATACCACTGCAATAGCATAAAGTGAATATTGTTCAGAAAAGAAATCATGCATAAATTTAAGACAAAATATGGATGCAAATGTGAAACAAATGCATTGAAACTATGATATAGAAACAACACAGGTATATCATGTAAATTTGTTGAAAGCAAACTCAAGAGAATAAGTCTCCATGATTTCCTTTCGAGAATTGGTAGCTAACCAAAGAGCAGCATGAGGAATATGATTTCTCACTTGCTGCATTTGTGCAAGTAAAGAAATAGAACAATATATTTATGCTAGCACAAAATCACCTGAAGACTGAAGCACCCATTGTACCTAGAGCCTCCTTAACACGCTGATCTTTATCTCCACTTGCAACCTGCAAGAAGATTTCGCATTGTGAAACGGACAGAAATTAGTTCATATATAAAAATGACAATGCAAATGCAATGTAGCCCAGCATTCGATGAATTTGTTAATATTAGTAATTAAAAAAAAGAACACCAAAACATTAGTAGTCTTTTTAAGGATGGAGTTTATAAACTCAAAACTGTAGACCAGTACACAACTGAGAATTCACTATTGCATATAACTTTTAATTCACTAAGGGTACAAATATTATGAAGGCATGCAGCTCAAAAATTGTTGTTTCCCCATCCATCCCCTTCCAGTCCGGCTTCTGCACCACCACTGTCCAGTTGCTGCAGATCCGGAACACTGTTTTACCTCCTCCATTCCTAGATTACTTAAATATTCTCCATTCCTAGATTACTTAAATATTCTAGAAGTTGCACACTACAGTGGATGACAATAAACAGGGGAGGGGGAGACTTGCAGGTAATTTGCGGCTTCATTAATGGAGGGGCAAACCACTGGAGATTATGGTTAGTTGGAGGGAAAAAAGGTCGGAAGGAAGAGCGACGGCTAGGCACAATTGTGGAATCATGCTACAGAGGTGTGGTAGGGCAGCCACTGTTGCAATGGCAAGAGCGTACGGAAGCGTGCTAGTTTTTGCAGCGTGTGGGTGATTGCTCATGGAAAAGTACACTGCAATTAAGTCAGTTTCACACGGAGCAAGAGCCAATCCTCACCCACTGAGCACTCAAACCCTCAAAGCCCCTTCATTCACCAGTCCCACGACCCAATTCCAAACGCCACACACTCCCCTCAAACCACCACGTGCATAACCAACACAGTGAAAAGCACAACCAGTTCTACCTACAAACCATCAACACACGAGCTACTGCTAAGATTGCTTCAGTTCAGGTATTTGTTATCCCCATCCCACTGCAACCTACAACTGGATCTGCTGCATCTGGCAGCAAACTTTAATTGGGGGGTACCATGTATATGTGCAGCCAAAATATAGAGAAAAAAGGGAGTGATAAATTTCAAAGATCTTTTGTGAAAAAAACTAGCTGAAATCAAGAAGGGAAGAAGTGATTAATTAAAATTTTAGAATGAGAAACATAGGTATGTCATACACCTGTACATTGTGTAAGGTAAACTAAAAAGGAGAGTGGTACTAACAGTGAAAGAATGAGTCATATGCACACAAAACTCGACAGCAATGCCCACTGACATTACGAGGTTGACAACTGAGATGGCATTCAATTGGATATTCAGAATGGCCATCACACCCTACAAAGCATAACATTGCAAGTAACCAAATTAACATGTTGGTTTGAAATTCTAAATATCAAGCACCAATAAAATTATGAAGCAGTGTATAAAAAGAACTATATCTATATAACACATTTGCATCTGCAAGGAAAAAAATCAAGTGACAGTTGAAAAGAAGAAAATACCATAAGATCAATAACAATCATTGTCAACACCAACAAAATGATTGCTGAACTCCATAAACTGCATAAACATTGAAATCAAAGAAGGATCAAACCAATTATTGTTGGATTCTTCAGACAATAACTCACTGATACTTCTATCTAATTAAGGAAGAAGGTGAAAAGAATTGAACCATTTGCTAAAATAAGCTTATCCTCACCTGCATGTGATAACCAAGCACACGATAAATACTGCACCTGTTACATCATAATTTTATAGTGTCACTACTTCACAGCCCAACGCCGACATGCATAGTAAGTAAATTGCAGAGTGTAATCATTACAGAAGTGATTATGAAATATGATGCTGCACATGATTTCATGAAATATACAGAAACATGCAGACTTATAGGTCTCAATACTAACCAATAGCTATTGCAAGGTTGACCAGTGCAGTTTTCCATATATTCAGGTATTGCTCAAAAAACATATAAAACACCGAATATGGGAAGATCTCAATCTGCACATGGAAAAGAATCTTAGTTCAAACACATTGAACATGGTAAAAAACCAAATCTGCTACTTCGTTCTTTTTACTATAACAACTGCAACAGACTTATGTTCTCAATTGCTGAATAAATGAGTGTATTATATTCTCAATAACTATAAGTATAACAACTGCAAGAGACTTATATCCTACATTTTATATGCAATTTAATGACCAAAAAAGCTTGATTCCGCATGCAGAAAAATAGATACATTACCTTCAAAGAATCAGAAACCCTTGAACTGAACTCTCGAGCAGCTCTCATGGAATTAACATAGTCAACCTAAACCAGTTTTACAGTTAAACTTGGAAGTTTTTTATATAACTTCAACCATATAGTAGATAATATAGAAATTAGAAATAAAACCTGCTTGTTCAGTGGGGTATGATATGTACGGAATGATGATGCTTGAATAATGCCACTGTCATATCCTAATAACCAAAATACAGTTCCAAAGTCAGATATCACACACTCTGGATCTTTCTTGTTTCAGAGTTCAAGGGAGCTCTGTGTCTAAAGTTGACCTAAAGGAGAGCGTGTCTTTGGTTCAGCGGTGGAAAGGATTGAGTTTGATAGAATTGATGTCAACAATTGATTTTGGTTAAAAGTGAGTTGGGCATAAATTGATTTATGTTTAGATATATTTACATAAAAGTGGTTCTCATAAATTATTGGTGTTTGGATAGTTTATATCAGAACTTCTTTTAGACATATAATTACTAAAATGGGTTTTAATTTTATTTAACACTAGATATTTCATTTATATTATAGTTAACTAATTAAATTTATGTTATGTTGCATTGCATTGTTAAATTTCATATAATTGTATAAGATAATATTACATTCATTAACAATTTTTTAATTGGTTTAATATGGTTTAAATTACTACTTTTTACCTTAATTTAAATTATTAAATATATATTACTATTTTAATGAGGGTTATTAGTATTTAATCAGAGTTATAATTTGTCGGGTCTATTTACTGGTCGGGGCAATGTGGAGAAATATACTAATAACTACTCTGATAAAATACTTATAAAACCCAAACACGTTGCAACCTTTCTATTCTTCAAAGATTCTTTTCTTCTTCTCACTCTATGTCCTCTTCTCTTGTCTCTTTTTTTATTATCGGTGTGAAAGTTGGTTTTGGAGGGGCAATATGGAGAAATTGGAACTCGAAATACTTGTTATTTTGTTTATGAAAGGTTTTAGTGAAGAGTTGATTTTGATCATGCAGAAGCTACAAAGACCTGCTTCAGTTCAGTTATAATCAATTTTACAGTGGACATTCAAACATCCTTTAACCATTGTGAATCACGTTCAGCTAGTGGAAACGTGCAGTTAGAATCAGTTTTAAAGTGGACATCCAAACATCCTTTAACCGTTGTGAATCGCGTTCAGCTAGTGGAAACAGCTAATTCAAACATGCGTTTGGATCAACCCAATGTGGAACCAAACACATACTTAAAAGTGAATTAAAAACACAGTAAAGAGCTTCTTTAAATTATCGAACCTTTCAGTTCAACACTGCTGGTGTAAGCCCCATGACCACCTTTTGCACAGTCAGCAGATGGAAGAGCATTAAGAAACCACGGCAGTTTCTCCTTAAATTGTGCCGTGGAAGGACGATCATTGTGGAGATCGGAGTGACGGAAACACTGCACAATTTACCAAAGAGTTAGACTAAGGCCGTAAAACAGAAACAAGAAACTATTGTGACAGTGATGGCACTGATAACAAATTTGTCTTACCGTTGTGCAATCGTTACATACTCCAAGTGAAACACAGGAGCCTCCTTCTTCAGGAGCACAGCAGGGAGGCTGTGAAGAAAAAATAACTGTCAGCTACCAAAATATTATTTTACACTTGAATACTTCAGAAAACTATTATCCTCCATTACTTTTTCTCTTGTTTTTTTATTATGAAAAACTAAAAGAAATTTGTAAGAGACTTTTATTCATAAATATTATTTACCAATAAAGAAAAATCCTATTCTCTTGTTAAGCATCATAAAACATGTATAAGCACATACTGACATAGTCAAGATTTGACATATAAATCGGTATCTTATAATGTGTGCACCAGACCTGATCATCAGGAGGGCAATAGCTCTCATTAGTGAACTTCCTGCAGCACCCAAAGGCTTCTGGAGATACCCACACAAGAAAATCATCGAGCCAAGAAGCAGCTGGCTTGGCAATATAGCTTGTGCCTGGTACTAGGGCCGCTTTAGCAACCTACAAGGTAAAAATATAACATCCATAACAAGAAGTATCCAAGTTATCACAGATATCTAAGGAAAAGAAGTAGATCAATGGCATGGACTACCAGCTTATAACAACTGGAATAAATGCAAAGAATCAGATAATTTAAAACTTAGCAGATATATGATTCTCATTAGTAGTTACAACTTACAATCATATATAGATCAGAATCAGATAAGTCAAATGCTAGTGTTTTACCTCGTTTAAAAGAGAGTCTGAATCGCATTGGCTTATGGAGCAAAGCTGATTTGTATGTTTTGATTCGGAGCTGAAATCAGGAAATAACATTAGATAAAACCATTCCCAACATAGAAGTACCAAGACTAGGGTAAGCATTTCCTTTCCAGAGATATTTGCACCATTTATATTTAATTGAATTTGAAGTTTCACAAACTCGGATAGATCTTTTCCAAGAGAAAAATTCATAACTTAATAAAAATTTGTTTGGGTGAAACAATTTAACATCAATCCTGCCTCGCAGTCAAGAAGTATGTACTTAGTAAATCACAAGTTAGTATGATCCATGCTGATATCATTAGTACAAAAACATGACAGTAACTGAATATAATTAGAATATGACAAATAGTATGATTAAATGTGGAAGTTCAATCAATGACCTTATATTATCATGGTTAACGAAATTTATCCATTAGTAGCTCTGTGTGATGACTGGCATCGACACTAATAATAAAATAAAAAAAGAAATAAATTAAATTAAAAAATAAAACTAAAAAGATATTCACTATTAGTAGAAAAACATCAAAGAAGAATATTCATTGGTGCAATTTTTATACATTACATGCATTACTAAGTAAATTGGAATGTACTAAACTACAAGAAACACAACTATTACTACCACTAATACATGCACTCATGGAATTAACAAACTCTAAAAAATTAATTCTTAAACATAAAGGTAGATGCAGGAAAAAACACAAGAAAGGGCTAAAATACCTGTAATTATAGTTCTTCACAACAAAATACAAAGGTGGCCCAATTCTGAGATATTCCGAAACATTATTGAAATACCCCTGCAGGAAGAATATATGTAGTTTGAACAAAAACACTGGGATAAAAGAAAACATCAATACATGATACAGGCCAAAATGTCAAACCTGAAGATATGAGTCTCGGGGAAGAACAATCTCCTGCTCTAATCCAGGTTCAATTCTAGTGCTCAAAGCCTGTGTGGTTTAGATGAGGACAAAATAGAAAGGGGTAGAAGAGAGGAAGAAAGAAAAATGTGTTAGAATCCAACCAATTCTGGTTTGAAATTTCTTATGGATATAGAAACAAATCCAAAGACTTACAATGCTAGCCAATGCAAATGCCACAAAAATTGCAATGACAACCATTTTTACTATCCAAATACTTAGAATGGGAGCATGAACCTCCTGAAAGGGAAAATACAGCTTTATTATCAGAAGCATGTCAAACTGAGAAAATAATTAAGCAACTAGCAAAATTCTGGGCTTGGTAGTATTTGTCGGTTTTTGGCTTCCTTCTTGGGTGGATGGTTTCTGTTTCTTTTTTATGGTTGTTCTGCGGTGGTATCAGTGTTCCTTGGCTTCTGGGCTTTTTATTTTTGTAGGTTGTTGTTTGGCTATTTGTACTTTTTAGGCTTCCTCTCGCTTTTTGGTTTTAGGAACTTGCCCGAGAACTCCTGGTACTCGGCGTTGGATAAAAATGTCATTAATTCAAAAGATATGTTTGTTCAAAAAAAATTCAAAAGGAATGCAAGACAAATTCCAAATGTAAAATTTTGGAAAACTTAAAATTTAAGATTTAACTAAACTATTTACTGATAGCTTGACAAAGATTTGTGGCCTTTGTATCTTTGCAAACTCAAATCCCAACACACTTGAAGGCTAGCAAATCATCAACTCCCTTTTTACAATTATACAATTTCCAATTATGGCTAGACTAAAATTTATCCATTGTGCTTTACAAAATTGTAAACAACTCTAGTTTATGGTTTAGTCCTGTATTAAGTACCAGCAAACAATTATTGTTAATAAAGATAATGCTAATTACCTTCATATATCGAGCCAACAAACCAGGTTTCCTTTGTCTAATGCCTGAGAAGTTATGAAAAACAAACTTCAATAAAATGCACCTAAGCTTGTAAATATTTTTCAAGAGTAAATGACCATTTTGGTCATCCAACTGTATAGAAATTAAAGATGATAGAGGGAAAACATACAATCAATTTGAAAAGAAAAAAAAAAGTGATAGAATACTCAAGTTTCATCACAGATTAAAACTTTGGTATACCTTTATCAGGGTCTGCATGCAAAGAGTGCACTTTAATGCATGGAAAACAATCAATCCTCTTATCCTCTGCCCTCAAAGAATCAAGAACTATCAGAGCTACAAATGCAGTAACTTGCAGGAGAAAGTCCAAAAGTACAGCCAACGCTGTGAATAAAAGCATGAAGGGAAGGTGAGGACTAGTATTTGAAATTTGACACAAAAAATAGCTGAGCTGAGACTATTGCAGAGGTATGAAATTATTAAAGCATAAAAGCTTACCCGCAAACATGGAGAAGACACGACATGCGGGCATGGAAATAAAGCTTCCGGCTGCAAATGCTAAAACCTCTGATAAACTAGCCAACGTTATCGATGGTCCAACTTCCACAAGTGCATTGCTTATCCGTCTTTCTAAAGGCAAATCCAGCTGTTGCCTTTTCACAGCATGAACTAGTATACACATATTATCCACCCCAACCTAATGGTGGGAGATTCAATAAGACAGTCGGATCAAAAGAATGGTAGACATAAAAAAACTTAATGAGTTGTTGAATTGGGAAATTCAGCTATAACGTTTGTATTAGAAAGTGTCAGCTTCAAGTTAATATATTGTTCTGCTAGTGCATAACTGTAGATTTATTATTGCTCATTTCTATAGAAAGTGTAATGATGACACAAATTGTATTACAGTCAATAATGTTGGCATAGGTAAGGGAACAATCATTAACAGAACTATAAAATTTTATTGATGTTGCTAATCTTGCTTGTGATCAATATATTTGTATATTAAGAAAATAGCCAAGTCCCGTTAATGCCCCATATGCTTGTTTTGTTTTAAGCTCCAAAATTGACAATATTTTGCTTTGTTAAGCAAAGTAATAAAAATACAATTCATAAATGTAATTAAACAAACCAAATCAAATTAAATAATGTAGCATATTACTTTTTATAACCTAAAAGTTTTTTATTTTTCTCAACTTCACTTCTTCCTAAACGTTAACTATGTTGGGCATTTTTATCCTTGCTTGTGTTTTCTGGTTCTTAATTAGCAGTAATGAAGGGGTACTTCTGCTGGCTTCATTTTCTTGTGTTATCTCTACTTTGGCCTTTCTTTGAACAGTTTCCTTTACAACATGGAGTTCCTACTCAAGATCATTGCCTGAGCTCTCCTCCATAGTCACCTCACAGCAGTTCTTCTCTTGACCCGTTGACTGCTTGATTCCTCTTGTCCTTTCAATGCATTTCTTGATCTCATAAGGGAGCATCCACCCTCTAATCATTGCAGGTACTTTTTTCTTTAGCGGCTGTTTCAGAATATTCTTAAGCTGGAGTAAGCTCTCCCCTCAAAGAATGATGTGTCCCATGACCGTTGGCTCCCTTCAAGAATGTCATTGAATTCTCAATAGCTCCTATCTTGATTACATAATACCCAGCAGTTCCTCGAGGATCCAACAGATCAGACCAGTTGTCACAAGTCCAAGGAAAGAAAGAATAATTTTATTGACTAGAAAGAGAGAGAGTTCTCGCCTATAAGGGTTTCCCTTTCTACAGCAGAGCAGGGTTGCCCTTTCTACTATAAGCTACAACAGAGTCGCTGTTCAATTCATTCAATGCTTCCAAATCTGAATGATGTCCATCTTCTCATGTGTCCTACTAACTATGTATACTACTTCTCTCCAACTAACTACTCTAACTGTCACAAATTGACTTCTCCTTTTGATTCACTTGTGGTCATAAATCAAGATCATTGACAGACATTTTTTCATGTTAATTTTTCTTTTATTTGCAGATGAGTTTTGGGATGACTCTCAATCTAATATTGACAGAAAACTTCGGGGTAAATTTCCATCTTCACAGTAAGGCACGGGTTATCCAAAATAACTTCTTAACTAAAAACCAGAAATAGTAACTTTCTTTATCTTTACCATCTATTCAACATATGACCTCTGCATTCCTAGTTTCACTGAGCTATTATCAAACAACACTTTATAAGCAAAAGAAAACTTACAGCTAGAACAAGAAATGGGATAACTTCCATGATGATCAGAGTAGATTTCACACCAAGAGCACTAAAAATTCCAACAGATCCAAGGACAGAGAGCATAACAAGAATTACTCCTGAAAGACCAAGCAATACCTATAATACAGAGCTATAATTAGATATTTATAGGCATTAAAAAAATTTATCTCCGTGATGTAAAATGAAAGATTAATTCCATAGTAGTAATGAAGCATTGAGGGAGAAGAATAAAGATAAAAGTTGGGTGTTTTTATGCTAAGGTTCCCTGGAAGGCTGGAACTTCACCTTAGATGAAATATAGAATGACGAAAGCTGGGGTGTATCCCCTAAAGTAAGAGAGATATAAGCAAACATCACAAGATAGCTGACCTGCATTAAAATCAGGTACAATTTAAGGATTAAACAGTATTCATCCACAAACAAGAATGATTGATTTTTTTTCTTGAAAGATGACAGAGAACTCATTCACATAATTCCATGATCGCGCCTCAAACAAAAATGTTAGTTTTTCATGGTATTATTTAAGAATTAGAACATATAAGTATCAACATAAAAAGGAAGAGGGAAATTACCAATATAGTAATAACATCCGCAGTACTTTCTCTTTTCAGTTCTTCCTCAATAGAGCTTTCAGATGAAAAAGCAAGTGTCAAATTTTTTGCTTGTGCCATTGGTAATAGCTCATCCTATAATAAAGGACAAGGTAAATACATGAAATCAGGAATACTAGGAGAATGATAGGAAAGTGTAATGGGTCAGTTCCTCAACACACAACCATATCACATCAATAAAGGATAAGCAAGCAATGAACCAAGCCATTATGTGCATCTTTTTATTGTTTTTTCTATAAGGGAGGACCTAGTCATGAGATGGATAAATTAAGCTACATGTAACTGTGTGAGTACTAAGACTCGCCAATCAACCTGGTGGAAAGTGCTTCTTATTCCTAGGGATGCATGACATTGCAGCAACCTTGACTCGGTTTCATTTCTGCGGAAGCAAGTTGGCCAATACTGAAGTTAAAATATAGGGTGTTTGATGATGCAGTCTTTGGTTTCGAGGCTAACTCAGCACACAAAATCAAGGTGAGGAGAGATTTCAACCATTATCAGCTCTTATTAGGCGCTATCTCAAGTCAATGTGGTACTTGGATTTTTCCAAATGCACTCTCTAACGCAGGACATTATTGGATTTGGTGTGCGTGTATGGATAATATGGTGGACCCCCATTGGTGGATGACTCAGCAATGAATAGGATAGGCCCTTATCCCCCATCTTAGGTTTTGAGACCAACTCAACCCCACAAAATTAGATTGTAAGATAAGGAGTGTCCAAGCATTTTAAGCTCTTATTAGGCCCCATTTCTAGTCAATTGGCTTATTAACAATACACGGTAAGCATCTAAATGAAGTCAAAAAGTATAAACAAAAGATGCATACCTTCACTAACTGAATAAAGGCCTTCTCCCAAGCAACTGCCTTTGCAGTTTCATTGCCTTCTTTATCGATAGCATTATCTACTGGGTAAGTTATAATAAATGCAGAAGCCTGTCTTGAATAAATGAGATTATAGTTATCATATGCTTTACAATTCCCTATTCATTGACAACGCAGAAGAATAGAGAAAGTACCCCAGAATAGTCACTCCCAGAAAAGCCTCCTAATACAGTGCTTGGATCAAGAGGACCTTTAAATGCACTCATACATTGATCTGCTGAGGAATAATGCTGAATGAACATAACAGTAGAAAATAATTAGGTCAATATGAAATTATATTGTATACATATCATTGTCGATGTTTGCCATGGAAAAAAGTTTCATATTGATACTCAAGAAAGTAAGAACAAAAAAATACATCACTTATATCAGACTAAAGGGAAAAGCACTTTGCCAGTAGTCATGAGTCTAAATTCTCTTTACAGAAACTTGATGTAACGTGAAAAATTCAACTTCAAGTTAGAAACTCCGGTCACTGCCATCCATGAAATCAACCCAACTCCCCCATGATATGGAAAATTTAACACTCAAGAGGGAGGGAGGGTTTTGATTAAAATTATATTCTCCCCAGTGCATTTATCAAACATTCACATCAATCACTGGGCAAGTATGCTACCAGTACCAACAGCAAAATTTTATTATATCATATCATATTGAAATAAAGAGCAAATGCACCGACGAAGGTATTTCAAGTGGTGGATCAACTTCCAAATTTCAATGTGCTCCATGCAAGACTCCAAAAACTTGCAGTGAAAGACAGCATTGATTATTGGATACGATTGTACAGTATGGTAATAGATCTTAGGTAATTCTTTTCATTCGAGCATGCGAAACAACAGCCGAACATCCACTACTACCACCAACTTCATGATGTAAAGTTAACGTTTGCTACCTCAAAACAGTAACTGAGATGCTCAACTCCACCGTAATTGTCGAAATTGTCGGGATCCATTTTGAAGTACTGTCAATTAGGAAGAGACAAATTGCTAATCAAAGGAAGATAAAATCATGCAAATTTATTACAATAAGAATAATGAATTGAAGTTCTCTTCCTGAAAATCAATAACTACCTGCAGGATGCTTTGAGTGGCACAATTTGTGTCTAGAGGCTTCATACAAATGTCTTTTAGAGATACCATCAAGCCAGAATGATTAGCACGAATTGCATCAACCTGACAGCAATGGCTTAAACTTACACATTCATCAAAATATTTCAGTACTACTACTAAATGGAATGGAATACTAACCTTCTTTTGTACTTCAAACAGAAACTTAATGTTGTCCTCTGACACAATTCTTGGTGATGTACTATTCACATCATCTGGAATTGTTCCCAGTATGAGCTGCAAGTAAGACAACCATGTCATTTAACAAGATATGTGAACAATAAATCTTGCTTGAAGATTATTACATATTGCCTTGCATTGCATAATACAGAATAATATTGACTTGTTAGGATGATCAAACTAATATTAACATTAAAATATTAAAGAAAACATGACAAGACTGTTTAGTGTGGATTACAATAGGACAACACATGGCATTGTCGCTTCATGCTTTTTGGCAAAGAATGCATTTAGGCAAAGCATTAGTACGGAAAAAAGTTGTTCTTTCTACAACGAGTTTGCTAATAGGTACATTTTGTCCTCTGAAAATCCATGCAATTATGCAAAGAAATAAGAAAGATGCATCCTTTTTTACACAAGATAGAGAAAGAAGTTCTTGAATAAAATAAAACGAGAAATTCATAAGGCAAAGAAGCTGTTTATTATGGACTTGAAAAAGTTGTTCAATTGTGGGGATTGGGGAGAGCATAAGAAATGGACAATGTAAGCACCTGTTCAATTCTGTAAAACGGAGCAAGATGGCTGTCAAAAAACTGCTTCTCTTCAGCTGCTTTACTCCCAGGTCCCACCCAGAGCTGAAAGTGTGCAATTTTTTTTTTCACAAACTCAACTTATGTAAAATGTACTACATGAAGGAAAAGGAGAAATGTTCATAAATCATGTAGCCTTCCTGGAAACTTAACCACTAAAACATAATAACAGAGCATCTAGGTTTCTTCTTGCCCATGAATTTTTTAATTTAAAATTGCAATGGTTCATTGTACCTATTGATGCTCTCACCAGAAAATTGTTCAACCAACAATTTTCCCCCATTAAAAATAATTCTCAAACAGTGGCAGCCACCTTATTACATCCATAAAATAATAAGTACAAAGCAACATGAGATGTTCAAAAAAGAATCCAAATTCCCTTTCAAATTATGTCCAGAGTAAAAGCAGTCAATCTCTTCAACAAAATTAACCCATCTCTAGAAAACTAGAAACACAGTGAAGTGGGAACTCAAGTGAATGGAGATATAAGAGTGAAAAGATCAGCAAAAAAGTCATGCTACAAATTCAAGAGCATTTGAAGTCAATGAACAAAAAAACAGACTATTTTAAACCAGAGAGCTAATTGCTTATAAGTTTCAGATTCAAGTGAGATGAAAAATTCACTAATCGAACATGGAAATCATATACGTGTTCATGGGTGAGAAAAAAGATCTAATTTACAGGTGGATAGATGCTTGTTCAAAAAGGCAATAAAATTAAACAGAGCATTTTAAACAATTGAGTAGAAGCTATGTGATACCTTCTCAGGCCGCGTCTCAACCTTTAATTTGATTAGACCTAAACAAAGTAGAATAACTATGGCCAAAGATGAAGCCAAGACCACATTTGGGTTTCTAGCTACATATGATCCATACTTCCTGATCAAATTTGAAAACATAAAGTCAGATATTGTTTTATGTGAGTTAATATAAAAGTTGATGACATGAGCAGTGACCTGTAAAAATTTGACATGTATCCTTGCACAGCAGAGAGTCGTACTTCGTTTCTGCTTTGTGAAACATCTTCAATAATCTTAAAATCAAAACCACCAATCAGAACAAAGTCAGAATTGGACAAACAAGGATGCATAAGGGGGAAAAAGGGAAGATAACTCTGAAACATGTGTTCATATTGAAGAAATAGCATTCAGTTATGAACCTGGTGCATTGGGAGGTTCTCCTCCTTCTCCTGGTTATGAGAATACAGCGTGTCACCATTAGTGACATTAGACACCGATTTCGTTCTATATACCGGCTTTCTTTCCCTTATTCGATGATACAACCCCCAACCCAAGAACACGCATATCAGTATGATGTATAAGACTGTTAAAGTCAAATCAACACACTTAACCTAGAGGAGACATAAGATAAAATCATGTCAGTTACAGAACGCATAATAGGCTTAAATCACATTTTGTTCTTCATGTAAACAAAAATATACAACTGGAAAATATCAAAATCATATCATATTCTGCATTACCGTTAAAGTCCCAACTTTCAAGGAGCACGAACCCTTCTTTTGGGTTGTAGCTGAAGATGAATTAGAGCATGCTGAAGATGACGGACAGTCACCACAAGAACAGCCAAGAGAAATATCACCGCAGGAATAAGATGAAACATTCATAGGTTCCATCCCAGATGACTTAATTGCATTTGGCGGGAACGTAATTGCATATGGTGAACCAAGACCATTAGGGGCTGCTTTTTTGCCAATAAAAGCAAACCACTCTGCCAAAAGCAATCACAGCATAAACTTTAGGCAATACTCTAGAGAATAACTTTACACACTCAACCCCTATCTAAAAGAACATCTACAGTTGCATTTGCACAGTTGCCACTGTATCAAGTGTAGTGTTGGCGATGCGGATGGCATTCCACAGCGGAGAGCCAAAATCCCACCATACTGGTCACTTTGCGGCGCCGTTATAGCGGATTATGGCGGAAAAACCTGCAATATCGGCCGATATTTACCATTATGGCAAGCCCAAAAACTGCCATGTATATCCGCCATAGCGGCCATGGCGCCGCTATTTGATAACAGCGATCAAACGTTAGTTTAACTTGAAATATCATGACAGATTATATGCTATACAGACCCTAATGTATTTGGCTCAAAATTAAAATCAAAACTTTGGTTCCATCATTGCATGTATTCTTATGTTTTAACGCAAAAGAAGATAAACAAAAAAAATCATAAACCAAGAGTTCCAATCTGGCCATCTACTTCTAACTCTTAATACTTGCCGGTGTACATAAATAGTCATGAATATAATCAAGGAGATGTCTTTCAAATGTATATGAAGAAACATGAAAAGGAGGAACGGTATTTGATTAAGGATTCTATTAAAAGTGAGATTTACCTTTAACATTTCGAGCACCGCCGCCAACAAATTGTATAGCCCTAGAATTTGTGGTGCCAAATTTTACATCCTTGCAGGAGTCATATAATCCATCCCCAAATGCGTCACTTACAAAATAATCGATGCCACCCACTGTCAAATTACCACCAACCTAAGAATTATAATAACTAGAGTAAATAGTTGCAATGTAAAGTTAATACAGCAGCAATTTGTGATTTACATCCAAAAAGTATTGATGACAATAATATAAAAGAACAAAAACACAAAATAGACACTTGCTTAGTCATTAATATTTGTTAGTGTCAAACCAAAAAAGAATCACCATACATGATGCCTATTTGATTGTGTTATTCTTTTTTTTGTGATGAAACAACAACAAAGTGATAAATAACAAAGTGCCGTGTAGAATAAGCATGATAATTAAATTAAAAAATGAAAGTAATGTGGTAGATCTTACCTTGTCCACCGAAGTCACATTGATAAATAAACTCTGATTTGGAGAGCATGTAAGCTCGCAGAATAGATTCAGAAAGTTTCTTAAACATGCCGGACAACCTACAAGAAAAGGAATTACCTGCCGGAATAAAATGTACAAATCATTACTAGTTAGTGTATTAGTATCAAAGAAGCTGTAAAACAAATTCAATTATAAATCCATGTATGGATCAAAAATACAAAATTTGGTATTTATACCTGCTGGACTTGCGTCCTTAATGTCTCAAACTGAGCTTCTGTACAACAAACATTGCCAGTAATTGTTGGACACAAACTTTGGATCTTTGATGAAAGCAAATCATCTGGCTGGAAAAAAACAAGAGTTCCCAAAATCATGACACATCTTGATAATAAAGCTTAAAAAGTTAAAAGTAGATTTGATGCAACAAACTATCCTTTTAGGAACATACATCAAAATCAAAAATTCATCACGTATAATAATAACACAGAACAAGAAAAAGAAAACTCCCTCAAATATACCTTTACAGCAGGAGAACCAAATGGACAATTCACTACTTTACCATCACTTCGCTTTCCACAAATATCATACATTGAACAGTAATCCTCCGAATGCTTTTCCCTGTAAATATAAAACAAAATTGAACTCAAATCGTCCGCAAATCCTAGCTCAACTAGCAGTAGAAGCCGATATTGTTAGGTTGGACGTCATCACCAGAGTTCGAACTCTAACTCTGGTACTCACGGTTGTGTATCCGAGTTTCTAGTGGATTATTAACACTTCGTCTACTGAGAAAAATAAAATTGAACTAAAATCTTTTTCTATTTTCCAGATCAAACAATTTCTCAGCACTGTTACACCTATAATTTAAATTTACCTGTTCTCTCAAAAATATTTAGTTACTACTACTTACCGAGGTGTTCTATCATTAGTTGCCGCCAAAAGAAGCCTTGAGGATAAAATTTCTGCTTCTGCTAAAGATAAAATTAAGCAAACCTGCAACAACAATTACACACAAACCGCATAAATCTTCAACAACAATTATCAACAAAATTCATCAAGCAATAATAATTCAACAAATGTTGCCAAATTGTGATGTTTCCGGAACTGAAATCATTTCACAAATTTCCGTCACGCGCTACTTCAGTTTCCATAATTGAGTTCAAAATCTCTCTCACGCATCCATTTTCATAAGAGACAGTTAAATTTTTTTCAAAAACTGAATGAAAGAAAATCAAAAGGAATTGCATGCTCTGAATGTGAAGTATGAATTGGAAATTGAAGAAACGAATGTGAAGGAAGATAGAGAGAGTGATTTGCCTGTAATAGAGAGAGAAACCCTATGCGATGAAGTTCCATAGTGGAAGTGTGTGCCAATGGCCGAAGCTGAACTCAGCGGCGAAAATAGAGAAAAGTAGAAGCAGAGAGTTTTGAAGTCGAAGAGCAGTGAGAGTGAGAAACCGCATTTATAGGGATACAGTATGATGCAACTCAGTCATTACTGATGAGAGAGAAAGTGGGTGTGTTAGATTAGCTTTGCTCTTCTGATGTCACGTTGCCAGTTGATACCATTACTGATTTTGAAAAGGTGTATATTTACTTTACGTTACCTTCATAACATTCGTAATTACTTGCATTTTTGCTTTTTTTTTTTTTATTATTTTCTTCTAGTACAATTTGTTTTATGCATTAAATTAGAAAGTTTTTCTTTTATGTAATGTAATAAAGATGATTCTTTCAAATTGCGAAATTTTTTATTTGTCCTTTTTTTAACATGGGTAAGGAATCTAAGATGGCGATTACGATGGAAGAGAGGGACTAAGTATACTTCAAATTACGTATGTGCATATTGACTTTAGTTTTTTTTTTTAAATAAGATTCAAATGCAGTGGTAAGAATACTATTCTAACATTTAAATTAGAGGATGAATGAGAACTAGTGTAAATATGAGAATGAGTAGAGTACCTATATCTTTTTGCGTAAAGAATTTTATATATATATATATATATATATATATATATATATATATATATATATATATATATATATATATATATATATATATATATATATATATATTTAAAATCATTTTGGGTCACTTGACATTTGATGGGCTAATGGCGGGCAATCACCCGAGGACGATGATCGGGTGATGACCTCCTGACTGCAGGATCACTTGACCTTTAGCAATCTAGTGTTCGTGTATTTAGAATGGACCTTCTCATAATAGGCCCTTTTGTCCTTGAGACTAAAGTCTACCCGAAACAGTTGTCCGTAAGATTTGATATTGTGCAGCAGTGCGGAGACATGAGATTACTGGGTATCTCTCATCCTCTACCATAGTGCTCCTGACGGGCTCTTGGTTGGAAGAAATGGAATAGGCAGATTAAATGTCAGTCTTGTCACTGAATTATTTTGTGTGATTGCTCTTGCACACGGCCCTAAACCTCTGTGATTTCGAGGTGAATACATTCGTTGAATTTTGTTTGCATATCTTCCTTTAGTTTGGCTCGTAGGTTTGCCTACATTGCTTAACTATATAAAGGTTGTTTCTCCTTGCAAGTTATATTTGTGCTTTTCCTGCTTAAATCATTTATCTCTTATGCCAGTTCCGATTCTCCTTCTCTATACTCCTACAACACTTCGACTAGTCCTCTATTTCTTTTCTAGATTTCACAGTCCATTTTGGTCTTTCCCGTATCTAGGTGGTTCCTTCGTCGCTTATCCGCCTTCATTTCTTCAGTTTTTTAAGGTACCACTTTTATTTCTCTTATTTACTATTGTTGCTTTTTGCTCTTTCGTCTTATAAATGGCCAACTTAGGAGATTCACTTGCAAACTTTGTAACTAAAACTAGTGGTGATTATATAAGTGACACCTCGTCCCATGAGGTGTTCGACGCTTCTTCTCAAGAATTACTCAGCCCCTTGCAAACCTTATCGTTCTTAGTGATAGTTTTGAGTCCAAATGGGGTTCCATTGAGAGTGGTAGTGAGCCCGCGAATCCCTGTTCTAATAGAAGTGCAAAGGGCCACGTAGGAGAAGGAGGAAGGGTAAAATTGGTTTGTCTTGGAATAAGGGAAATTGGCTACGACTCCCTCTTTCCATAATCGCCCTAGGTGGATCAGGAGTTTATTGAGGCGAATAGGGGTGATTCGGTGAGTCGTTCTTATCCAACGGCAAAGAAGTTAAGTAATATATTGACTTATGAGAGCATTCTATAACTCGTGGCAGACATTTTATTTTTATTGGTAGTAGGGAAGATATGGTTCAAAGTGACTACCATGGCCTAGAGTTGTCTGCATATGCTATTTAGATTATGAAGAAGTTATTTTTATTTATTCATTTTAATTTAGTGATGGCATGAGGATACATTTTCCTTTCATCTTCCATTTAGTAAGATGATGATTTTCCTATATGATGTCTCCAGCCTCTTCCATTTCGCCCTTGCAAGTAACTTCTCTATCGCTCTTGTCATGAACCAGAAGATTACTTATATGACTGTTGAGACATATATGGGCGTTACATGTGGTTTGGTCTTGGATGAGTTTAGGGCTAACAGGGGGTGTTCACTTTCGTCTTTCGGGATATGTATATGCCTCTGGTGGAATACTCTATGTATGATATGGTCGTTGGGGTATAAATGTTGCATATTGTATAGGATGTATCATCTTAGTGAATAAGTCTCGTGTATACATCGGTATCTCGATTATATATATACCTGTTTGTTAACTTTGGTATCTCGATTAGGCATGTGGTTGTGTTGCTTTGACGCTATATACTATTATTAGAGAGGTAACTATCTTTGAGACGAGACAACTTATTGGTTATAAGAGTTTATTTCAGGTATGGATATTTATTATGTTTTCTTTATTTTGTTCTTATTTATCAAAGACATTTCGTATATGTAAGTTTTGTTTATTGAATAATGTTAAATATACAAACATTTCCGTTTATTTGTGACAGATGTGATAGTGGCCCTAACACGGATTGCTCTCAACACGACATCAAATGGAAGTTCAAACATTCTCATTCAGAAGGTCTTAAGGAGCATATGTAGAGGATTGATGTTCTGACTATAGAAAATGTCATATGGACACCATATGCAGGCCATAGAGTGCATCGGGATTTCAATGACATTGGCTTTTTTTGGGTTATCTACGATGGGAGAGTTTTGTGGCTAGATATTTACCTAAAAGGTGTTTGGGTCAGTTTGGATATGTTTAGGACATTTCTAAACCAATCCTTGTTGTGTCATCTAGGGGCATTGATAGATGGTTTAGGTCTAACATTGTTACCAGCATCATTGTTATTGGAAAGAATGCAAGGGATGTGCTTTTCCCTGGGAAGTGTTTAGATGGTTATTTAGAGTGGTACTTTAGAGTATCACACCTTCGCAACATCCTACATTTTCATCCTACAGAAGATGTTGAACCTTTCTATGATGGAGGACCTTCATATGACGTGCCAGTGACTCCATCTAGCATGGCAGACCACTACCGACTGCAGATGGTAGCATTTTTTCAAATAACTTCATGGATATGGTAAACCCAGATGAAAATATCAATGGAATGTTATCTCAAATAAAACACACTGCATGTGGTGGTTTCGTTAGCACATGATGTTATCTAGTTTGGATTTTAGAACATCAAGAAGGGTGTCCTTCATGAGCCTAAAACCAACAGAAGGTTTCACGCCGTTGAAGTACACAAATGCGAGATACAAAAATTAAGGGGTGTGTAAAAATAACTGATATACTAGATTTTTTTAAAAAAATTAGTATAAATCTTTTGATAAGCCCCATACATTTCACAAATCCAGACAAAAGTTATATCAGATTTTTTATATGAAAGTTGTTAAGTCACTTTTCAACTTTGCCTCCAAAATTAAGGATACTTTTATAATTTGTTTATTTATTTATATTTATCCCCCCCCCCCCCCCCACACACACACACACATATACACATGTATGTGTGTGTGTAAAGATGACAATTTGACTCATATCCTATGGATATCCGTAAAAATGTCCACAACTGGTATGGTAAAAACCTGCAAAATGGGTATGGACACGGATAATTACCCATTAAAATAAGCGAGTATGGACCTTACTACCCACCTCGCCTCATATCTCTACTACATATTTATATAATATTATTATATAAAAATACATGTTTATCAAATTTTTTTAAAATATATCACTATTAAACTATTACACATTCTAATAAGTGTTTATTTATTTCCTATTGTGTGTTAAGTCACTAATAGCATGTTTGGTTGAGAGGCAGGGAAAGAAAAATCACGGCGAGAAATCACGGTACAGCAAAAGCTTAGTTTTGTAGCTTCTGCTTTTCACGACAAAATGGATCCCAAACGTGCGGCAGCGGCGAGAAAACGCTAAACCAAACATGCTATAAGTAACTTTGCCTCTAAAATTGAGGATATTTTTGTAATTTGCTTATTTCAATATTTATTTATATTATTATTATTTTTCCTATTAATTAGTCATTTTTATTTTAATTAATAAAATATTATTTCTTTGATAATTATCTCACTAACTAGCTATTTTTATTATAATTATTAAAATATTATATTTTTGACAATTATCTCACTAATAATGTATTTTTTATTTTAATTAATAAAATATTATTATTATAATAATTTCACTAACTAACCACTTTTTGTTTTAATTAATAAAATATTATTTATTGGATAATTATTCAACTATTTTATATTTTAATTAATAAAATATTACTATTGTTATAATTATGTCACTAATTAACCACTTTTTGTTTATATTGAGGATATTTTTGTTATTTACTTATTTATTTATTTATATTATTATAATTTCATTAACTAGTCATTTTCTATTTTAATTAATAAAATGTATTTTTTTTAATCAATAAAGACTTTGATTAATTCAACAAAGACAAAAAAGACCGAAAATTCACAAAATCTAGTTAAGCATCAACCATGCCAAGTGAGTTATAAGTTTCATATTGATCCAACCCTTATACAATATTATATCAATGATCATATCTTCAATTTTTATGCTATTTACATCTTTACCGTAACTTTTATCGTTCACGTGCCTCCACATTTTTTAGATAGTTTATGTTGATGCCAACTTAAGCATGGTTGCTCTACACCCTTCTCCCAAATGTTCTTCATTTCTCGACATTTAAAAAGGAGGATGATGTTGAGTTTCCTCTGCCTTACAAAAGCAGCAATTCATATTGCCAATCATGCCAAATTTTTACAGTCTATCTTTAGTTGCTAATTTCTGTTGACAAACAAGCTAAATAGTAATTAAAGCTCTTGGCCGAGCCATGTTCACACGAAACAAAGACCTCAATTAACTTTTTGAGTACCAACATGCAGAGCTTTATACATACTTCTCATGTTGAACTTTTGAGTCTGATGCAATTCATTCCAAATATGTAATTGTTGGATACTTCCCTTTGTTTTAGTATGGCATTCATGATCAAAGAGGAATTATTCCTTACTCTAACCTCCATCAACTGATGATTCTTCAAATAATATGTATGAACCCATTTCACCCAGAGACTATCAGACTTACCGCTTAAATTCCAAAGAAGCTTCGCCTTATTAGCCTTTTTCCAAACTTCCAGATCTATCATATTCAACCCACCATGACTTCTCGGGCTACACGGTTTTTCCAAGCAATTGGTGTTTTTCTGCTCAACTCAGTACCATATGTCCACATGAAAGTTCTACATATAGTATCAATCTTATGGATCACAAATTTGGGAAAGGGAAACACTGTATCCAGTAGTTCATAATTGTGAAAGTTACACTTTTTATGAGCTGAATTCTCCCTGCATAACTCAATAATCTTGCACTCCAATTCTTGATTCTCCCTATTATTCTATCAATCAGATTCATATAGTGATGTATAAAAAGCTTAGTTGTCATAGGCACCCCTAAGTATTTGAAGGGCAATGGTCATTCTCTAAAAGATTTAAGTTGAATGATGTCCTCTCCATTGCTCTGATTCCCACCACTAAAGTAGATTTTGTGGAACCTTGTTTTGCAGATAATAGGTTTTGTTTTGATGATGACAACTGTAAAGAACTGTAAAAGATCAGAAAAGAAAGATAATATAAACATGATGACAATTATGAAGAACAAATGATATTCAGCATAGTAAAGATGCAACAATTGTGAAAGTCAACCAATGCATTTAAGCGGTTAAAGAAGCAAGTCATGGGTTTGATAAATGATTGACAAAGTTTCACACATCAACAAAGGTTCAAACAAAGACAAACAAACAGATTATATCCAAAAGCCTCAAAAGAAAGCTATCCGATAAAGCTTAATTAGAGGAGTCAATCTCCCAATTTAGTAAGTGAGTGAAGCTTTTCTAAACGCAAAAGTTTTTCTTTATAAAAGTAGATGGCTATTGATCAGTCACCAATTATACTTAATTTCGTCATAAATTCGGCATAAGATCGTCATACTTGGTAACACTTTGTGGTTGTTTTTAAGTGTTTTTCTTTGATTCATCTAGTTCTAGTTATTTTGTGTGCATTTTGTTTTTGTGCAATTTATCTTTGTCTATTAGGTGCTTTTGATATCTCTACTTGATGGTGGTAGGTTAATTCGGGATCAGATGGAAATTGCACAAGTGTTGGTGTAAAAGAAGCTGAAAATCGTGACAAGTGTGTAGTATTTTGATCATAATTGGAGCTTCGTAACTCGGAATGACGCGGTTCCGGTGGCAAAATTTCGCTAACGAAAAGGGCTACAACTTTGATGTTGAAGTCAAATCCAAATTATGAAGTCAGAGGCCGACACGGTCAGACCGTGTCAGATGACACGGCCGTGTCCAACCTGCTGAAGAATTCTCCCCAAAAGTGGCAGAAGCTGACACGGTCAGCCCGTGTCAGCCTGTGCGGACAGAAATTTTGTATTTTTTATGTTGTGATACTTTTAAAGTCCCCGGGGCATTTTTGGTATTCTGGCTGGGATCTGAAAACCTAGAGAAGTTAAAAGGGAGTTGAGAGACAAGGAGAAGGCACTTTTGGAGATCATACGATAGAAAATCACAGAAGAGAGAAGATAGCTTCATCAAGGGTTTCGGAGACGGAGAGATTCAACGGTGGACACCATTGAAGATCAATGTTTCCAATTATCTTTGTAATGTCTAAATTCTTTACTTTGTCTTTCTTGAATATTATGAGAGGCTAAACCCCCCAATGCTAGGGGGTGGTCCTGATTTGGTTTTTGTAATAACGATGAATTTGTGATTTCGTCAATACATTGGTTTATATTATTCAGTTAAATTATGCAATGTTCTTCATGTTTTCTTTATCGGTCAAATAAGGATTAATCCATGGCTAACAAATACAGGATTGTAGTTGTTAGGGTTTGTGCATAATTTGATTATAGTAGATATCACCTAGGACTAGGGATACCCTATAATTACCACATAATCTTGATTATATAAAAGCTTGGTTTCAATTTAGGTTCCTAAGGACTTAGGATTTAGGTTGGAAGACCAAAGGTTTTCTCACTAAGGACTTAGGAGGAAACACCCTAAGGATGTGGTAACTGAATGTTATGAACTTGTTGAAGAGATCTCAATTCTGAGTGTTACATGCCAAATCAACCACTCACCCTAGCATTTCATATATTTGATAACAAAAATCCATTTATTTTCTCGTTATTTTTTCTGTGCAAGGATTTAATCCACCAAAACCAAAACATTAGTTTTTTGTTCAATTGAATTAAACTTTAAGAATATGTATTTCCTACGTAGTCCTTGAGATCGACAGTCGGGGAATTTCCCCTATTATTACTATAGAGGCAAAAATAGTACACTTGCTATTTTTCCGATCAGCTATAACTATAAGATCACACACCTAAAACATTTTTAAAAACGACTTTGGAAAATAAATAAATTGAGAAAAATATATAGAAATTGCATATAGCAAATTGGAGCATTCAAAAAGAACCATATAACATTTTTTAATATATTTAATCAATTAAATTGGCACGTCTTTTAGGCGTGAAGGAAGTTGAATGCACTTAGATTTTATGCAACGATTATATATCACAAATTAACTTTTCTGGGAAATCATAGCCGTTGTATTTGAATGAGTTAATCGATTGTCTTAATCGATTAGCAACAATTATTTTGGCTTTAATGCAATTTCCTCTTTTGGGATTTCTCAAGCCTATAAATAGAGGCCTCATTTTTTATTTCATCTAGAACTCGATTTATGTATTGACACACACACACACTCTCTCTCTCTCTCTCTAAGTTTTCATCTTTCAATTTCTCTCACTAGTTCTTATAGTCAAATGCTTTCGTAAGGAAAGATCTTTTGTGAGTGAGGTGTCTTTGTAATTCTGGATGGGTAGCATTGTACAAGTTCTCCAAGAATGTTGTTTTTGCATCTTGGATGAACACAATCCATTTAGGGATAAAAAATATGTGGTTGGAAGCTAAACCCGTTAAAAGCTCTGGTTTGGGATTGTGTGATCAGTTCTTGATATTTATTTAGGTTGAAGATCAATAATATTGTTGAACTTCCCTTAAGGCTATTAGAAAGCCTTGTTAATTTAAATAACGAAGTTTCTCAATATTGATAAACTTACCATTAGATTCATGGTTAGCCCGTTTAAAACCATATGTTAGAAGATCAGCGTTAAAATCTCAAGAGGTGATTGGTTATTCTGTTAAACCAAATTGAGCTCAGATATTTTGTGGAGAGAAGACTTACTGCTTCAATCTATTGTTAGGAAGGAAGTTTGGCCACTTTAATCTCAGCATTTCAATGGAGAAGATGCAAATGATTATATCTTCCGTCTTGTATTATCATGGTTGTAGGACAACCAACATTTCCTTGTATAAGGGGCAGTTGTTGGGGGAGGCAGGGGTGCAGGGTGGGTGACAGCGGCGGTTGGAGGAGTTGGTGTTGCTGTTGAGATGCAGCATTGAGAAGAGGTCTGTGGGCTCCACCACCATTGAATGATGATCGATTCTTCCAATGGCTTTTTGGAAAAGTTGTTGTTGTTTGTGTTTGTGAGCCATTGTTATTGGTGGTGGTGTCATGGGTTCTTGTTGAGTTTTAATTTGCTCTTCACCCATTTTATTGAAACTCTTTTCTTTTCTTTTTTGTTTTATAGGCTGACCCCTAGGCTAAAACTGATATGCTTCTACCTTAACTTTATTTAAGGCCTGTTTGTCCCCTATGAAATAGGGGTATGTAGCTCCTTTGGCAGTTCATGAGCTTCACCTACTAAAATCTCTTAAGTATTTAATGGAAACTCTCAAGATCAATTCTTGGGGAGAGGATTAGGTCCTTTTGATTTGAACGAACCTCTATAATTCTCGGTGTTTTTCTTCTTCCCTTAAACTCTTTAAATTTCACATTTTATTTCAATGTTTATTTTCCGCTGCTTAGATATATAAAAATGTTTTTCAAACTATGATTTTAATCTTGAAAAGTTTTCAAAATTTCTAAAACCATGTATTTCTAAACCACACAATTCACTCCTCTCTTGTGTGTGAAGTCTCAAGTCCAACAAGTGGCATCATAGCCTAAATCCTATTTAAAAGACCAATCGTCTTAGGAGAAATATAACTTTCGACACAAGATTATTTTTCAAAACTCACCACCACCTTTTGAAAATTTATTCATTCTTTAATCTTTTTCTCTATCAACCTTTTCAATGGTATATTTTACCCTACTCATCAGATAAATGATGAAGGAATGGAAAAACTTCTTTGACCAAATATAAATTTTAAAGTTTTTTTTAACCGCCAAGAAAATGTAGGATACTTTAAAAAAGATATATGGAGTTTTCTCCAAGTATCAAGACGGAGGATATGAACGCATGAGGCGAAGAAATTATTTTTCTCAAGTTTTTTTATTATTAGAAATTATTGTTACTAACATTTATCTAGAGAATTAAAAATTGGAATATTTATCCAACTCTTAAATCTATAGATAGAAAACTTTCATGAATTTTACGAAAAATCAAGAGAGAAGGAAATCATAGAAGCTAATGCAATCAAAAGTTTAAAATGGAAGATTATCACTCGTATCATATCATGTTCTAGTTCAATCAACATCCTCGTGTTCAAAGAACAACAAAGAAGATGAAGAAGCTTATTCAATAGTTGAACAAAGAGGAGGAAAGATTTCAACCTTGGGGAGAAATATAAGATTCATCTTCCAAAGAAGAAGATAACACATGCTCAAAATCACCTTACAAAGAAGATAGGAGATAGAAAGAAAAAACATAATAACATATTTACTTGTTTTGCAGGAAATGCAGTCTAAAACTCTAAAGAAAAATCATTCGAAAGCAAAAGTATACTCTATTAAGTCATTGATCCTAGAAAATGAACGATGATGGAGATGTCAACAATTATGATAAGAAAACTCTATTTGAGAATTTCTCAATTTATGATATGTGATGATAAGTTTGTGATGGACTTATTTATCTGTTTATTTACCAACTCTTGTAAGTTCAGATTTCACTTAAGAGAGGAGGTGAATTAGGTACTTTATAATTTTTGTGGCTTTAATGGTGAATGTAATTATTTTTCTGGTTTATGGTTATGTTATGAAAGTAACAAGTGCAGAAAAAAAATAAAGAACACAATGTTGTATCCTGGTTCCTCTCACAATCCGAGAGTACTCCAGTCCCTTTTTAACACGAAAGAGATTTTACTATTGTTAGGACTTGTACAAGACTAACACAATCGACAAGAACAATCATCTTGTGATCAACCAAGTTGAAATGAGTACAATCCTCTCAAACTTAACTCTCTTGCTTCCAACAATCTTGGACATCAAGGTTTTACAACCAATTCTAAAAATTATTTAAGTAAAGAAAGTAGATGAATATTTATCAATCACTATGATTAATCTTCTCTTTCAAACAAGCAATTTACAATAATATAATAGTGCTCAAGTGTTTACAGATGAAGGAGAACTTTTCTAAACTGATATGAAAACAATACGTAGAAGATAAAAAATCTCAATGAAAGTTCAAGTATCAAAACACTTGTTTGAAAATTGGTGAATAAATGATGTTAAATTGAAATGAAAGAGGTGAGTTTTGAAATCTGAAAATAAGAGTATTTATAACATCTTAATACCCTTCGGAAAGTGTATGAATCCATGAAAGAGTGTCATGATTGAAGGATGCAAAAATAATGTTGTTTTGTTCATATTCAAAGTGAAACCATGTCACTGCTTCAGTGGTAATCGGTTTGGCATTTTTCAACTCACTTGGGATGACAACGTAAATATTCTAAATGCCAATACTCGGATCCACCCAAAATTCGGCCCAAGCATTGATGCTTATGACGTTTCTGATACTCTAGCTACCATGTACCATGAGATTATTCATCAACCCGCTCACATCTTTGCGTAACTTAGAGTCTGTTCCTTTACTCCTGCCCTAGCTTCATGCTTTCTCGACCTGTTATATTTACTTTTCAAGACATTGCCTCAAAAGTCATTATCACCATTTAACAACTTGTAACCTAGCTTCATAAAACAAGACTAGTTAATATGGTCCAATTTCTCAAGTCCTAACCCTCATGCTGCTTTGTTCTTTGATATCGTATTTCAATTAACTGCATGATATTTTCTTCTATCCAATGTATCTCTCCATATAAATTTTTTCTGAATTCGATGCATATCTTCTATCACTGCTTCAGGGAGAATGTTTATCATCATTAGATAGATCGAAATTGCCTCCATGACACTCTTTACAAGTGTAACGTAACCTGCAAAAGAAAGCTGGTTAATTTTTCAATTAACAAGCTTTGAAGCCACGTGATCTAATATTGTACTTATAGTCTCTTTGACAAAGACTCTTTCCACTGATCGAAGATCGAAACTCCAAAGTATTTGTCCAGAAATTTGCTTAAATACAAGTTTAGTTATGCAAATTGTTTAATCATACCATCTTAATTGTTTGTTTGACTTTTTGAAGAAATTTAAATTGCAAATGGATAACAAAATATTGAAAGTAAATCAATGAAAAAGTGTTAATTTGACCATGATAGACCGCATATATATTTTCTTAAAATTTTTTTTATTATAATTTTTTTTTATAGACACTACAACAAAAATTAGTTTAGGCAACGAGCGAAAACCGCGGCCATATGTATAAAAACCGTAGTCTAAGACGTTAGGCTACGGTTATCCAGGCGTGGAATATGCGGCCGTTGCCTATTTGTTTAGACTACGGTTTTTGCACTTCCAGCCACCAAAACGAAAAGCGTAGCCTATAGTAAGTGAAAAGACCACGGCTTTTGATCTAGTTTTAGACCGCGGTTTTTATTAAGCTACATTTGAAAATCGTAGTCTATCCTTCACATTATAATCTTTTTCTACATTTTTAGTCCACGGTTTTGTTAAGCCACGCTAGTAAAATGTTGCCTATTCTTCATACCATAATATTTTTATTCTATTTTTTTTAGACTGGAAATATTTGTTTCAATTTAATACTATAAAATTTATAAAAAAAAAAAAGATAAAATAGTGAAAAATTCATTTTATTATTTTGAACAAGATAATTTCACTATATTATAAAGTTAAATATACAATATTAAATACACTAATTCATTAAATTCTAACAAATTCTTTTTGCCGAAGGTTTTTTGTATTCCCATATCCATATAATATTGGTGCTTTAGTTCTCTATTTAATTTGGGTACAAAATACTAGTCTTAATTTCAATTGCCCCAACAATAGAATAACCAGAAATTGTCCCTGCAACGTGGTATTTGATAGCATATTTTATAAAAAGAAACGTTATTAAATATCATACTTTTTGCTTTTTATATTTAATTTTTTCATTTAACAGTCCCTTTCAATAGTTTTTCTCAATTGTGGTTGCTTTTCTATATAAAAAGAAAAAAATTAATGATAACAACAACAAGTAACTAAAAATGAGAGAAGGATAGCCGCCACTAGGGGTGTTCGCGGTGCGGTTTGGGCGGTTTTGACGTAAAAAATCATCCGAACCGCAAGAGAAAAAAGTGTGCGGTTCGGTTTGGTTCGGTTGAATTTTAAAAATAAAACCAAACCAAACCAAACCAAACCAATGCGGTTTGGATTGGTTCGGTTGGTTCGGTTTTTTTTACTAAAATTTATTGAGCCATACATACACATATTGATGACAACATAACTTTGTATTTAGTCATTTATGTGTTATCAAATAACAACAAAATTTATCATATTTGGAAAATAACTTTCCATTTAATATACAAAAATAATATTAGATAAAAATGGAATAAAAAACATTAAGTAGTAGCATACAATAATATCAAAAACATTATAATGAAATAGAAAAAAAAGGAGATGAAATATTATAGAAGATGAAAAAGAAAGAGCGGAATAGATGCGATTAGATAAGAAAATGAACATTAAAAACATAATTGAAAGAGAGAACAGTAGAATAAAAATAATAAGATGAAAAAGAACGAACTTAAGAGGTGAAAGACTAGAAAAGAATATGTGATCGATATGTATTTGAAAAAGAAGATGAAAAAAATGTGCAATACCGCTAGGAGAGATTTAAGAAGACTTGACTTGAAACCTTAAGTGAGGAAGAGAAAATTATTAGTAATCGTAAGACTAAGGCATAATAGGTTTGAGTTTGGGTTGGATATAAGTTAATTGGAGTTTGGAGGGTTGTAACATAATGCGGTTTGGTTCGGTTTGATTCGGTTTGTAAAATACAAACCGCAAACCGAACCAAACTGCGCGGTTTGTTAAAAAATGGCCCAAACACATCCGAACCATATGCGGTTTTTTGCGGTTTCGGTTTGGTTTGGTTCGGTTTTGCGGTTTTCTATTGGGCCGGTTTGGTTTTGAACACCCCTAGCCGCCACCACTAAAAAAAAGTTTATTGGTAACGGTCAAAAACAATAAAAAGAATATTTATTTAGGTTTTTTCTTTATCCACCTTCCTATGGGGTCACCCCAGCGAAAACCCCACTTTACCCCGCTTCGGAAATGCATTTCCAAAATATTTTTTTTCTAAATTTTTTCAGACTTCAGAAGTGCATTTCCGAAAAAATCTCAAAAATTAGAATTTTGATTAATTCGAAGATACATCTCCGAAAAAACAAAAAAAATTAAAAATCTCAAAAATTAATTTTAGGATATTAATTAATTCACATATCATAAATTTGATATAATTTATGAGTAATGAATAATAATAATTATATATTTTAATATAATTTATGAGTTATGAATAATAATTATTATATATTTATATTCTGATTCATATTTTAAAATTTAAAATAATTTTAATTAAAAAAATTAAAATAATTTCACTTATAAAATGAGTTATAATTTTTTATTTATATATTTATATATTTATAATAATTATTATATATTTACAAAAAAAATAAAAAAATGAGTGTTTTAATTTATATATTTATATAATAATTATAATAATTATTATATATTTATAAAAATTATTATATATTTATATATTTATATAATAATTATAAAAATTAAAAAAATGAGTGTTTTAATTTAATATAATTATTATATATTTATATATTATATATTTATATATTTCACTTACAAAATTAATAATTATTATTATATATTTATATATTTCTATTCTGATTCATAATTAAAAATGAGTTATAATTTTTTATTTAGTTTAAAAAAATTAAAAAAAGATTTTATCTTAATTTTATTTAATGAATAAATTTTATATTTAACTCTATATAATTCAAAATTTATTTATGAAATTAAAATGTTTTTGATTTATATAATTTAGTAAAATAATTTTTAAATTTAAAATTGTTTAGGAAATTTTGATTCACCTTGATTTTATTGATTCACCTTCATTTTATTGATTCACCTTGATTTTATACCTATTAATTGTATTGATTCACATTGATTTTAATTTTTTAATAATTATTAAATTCTTTCGGAAGTGTATATCCGAAACATTCCAAGATTAATTTGGTCTTGGAATATTTCGGATATGCATCTCCGAAGACACCCCTCTTCCAAAAAGTGGGTGTTTTCGGAAATGCATCTCCGAAAACTAAAAAAGGGGTGTTTTCGGAAATGCATCTTCGAAAACACATTTTTTTCGTGTTTTCGGAAGTGCATTTCCGAAAACACCTTTTTTTTTCTATAAAAGTACGTTTTCGGAAATGTATTTCCGAAACAAGAGGTATTTTGATAAATTCGCCAGAGGTAACTAAGAATGTTAGGAGGTGGGTAAAGAAATTTCCATTTATTTATGATAAAATAAAAATAATTGAATTTTATATTTACAAGGTTAAAGACTCTATTTTATAAGCCATATTTTCGAGCTTATAGCTTATATCTTATGTCTTATAAGTTCATATGATAATTTAGACCCGTTTGGTAACGGTCTTTTCATCACGAGCTTATAGCTTATTTTACTAGTTTATAGTTTATTTTCAGACGCTATTTCAAATAGCATTTTAGCTTATGTCTTATAGCTTATCATTTTTTCTTCCTTTTTTATCCTTATTATTTTAATTAAAATCTATTTTTAACCCTTATAATTTATTTTAATTTAAAATAAAATAAATATATATTAAATATCTTTTATGTCATTTTACATTTATAAGTTAATTGAACCGCTAACTTTACCAAACATTTCAATTAGCTTATAAGCTATCAGTCTCAACCATCTGCTATAAACTATAAGTCATCAGTCATCACAAATCTACTTTTAATATAATAAAGTAGAATACATATGAAATCCTATAATTATCCCTCTAATCACCATTTTGAGGGTGATAAACGGGGACATAGATGTAATTGCATCTCCCTTAATATTTTAATTAATAAATAAATTTTTTAATCATTTTGTAACCTTTCATTATCCTTTTTTCTTTTACCATCATTATTAACGTGAAAAACTTTATTTGGAATTGTGCAATCTTTCTTGGAATACAGCAAAACCACCTCCACGCTTCTCCTCTTTGTAATCATTTTTTTTTTGCTTTCAAAACTTTCAATCTTCTCTCTTCCTCACTGCATCATTGCCATTGGTTTGTCTTCTACTATTTCTTATTTCTCTCAATTCTCTCTCAAACCCTAATTCATCCATTTTCATTTTTTCTCCTCTGTCTTCATCCGAAATCGGCATCAAAGGTTGGGTTCTAAATGCCTTTTTCATTTTCGTTTTATTCATGTATTCTTTTTTTGCTCCTTCACCTTCAATTTCTTTTCCTCCTTAACAACGAAACTCTTCTTATTCCTCTTTCAATCTATTCATGTATTTGGTTAATCGTTCCTCTAATCGTTGATTTATTTGTTCCTTTCATATACTTGAGTCTCATTTGATTATTTCATCAAACCCTCGACCATGGTTCGTTAATCTTTAAAAATCTTATCTTTTTTGTTGGTCACTTTCGTTTTTGTTAATTTCATCTCATATTTGTTTCATTTTTGTCCTATTTTTTTTTCCAGTTGGAGGATGATTTGGCTGAAAGATGAAATGACAGCGACGATGAGCGTCGACTTTTCACCTTTAATTTGTTAGTTTTTTTTTTGTGAATGATATTTTTAATCGGTAAAAATCCTATTTTTTTCGTCACTTTCGTTTCTGTTAATTTCATCTCATATTTGTTTCATTTTTGTCCTATTTTTTTTGCAGTTGGAGGATTTGGCTAAAAGATGAAACGACACATGGAGGATTTGGCTAAAAGATGAAACGACTGTGTCGATGAGCGTTGTTGACCTTTCACCTTTAATTTGTTAGTTTTTTTTTTGTGAATGATATTTTTAATTGTTACTGAATATGAATAATAAGTCCATTGATTCCAAATTTTCACCAACAATGAATGATAACGGTGTTGTGAAGAATAAAAAGAAGGAAGAACCCGCTTTCAATCTCACATGTTCCCAAAGTAGATGAATCTTTAAGCTCAACCTTTAAGCTCCAGTTGTCTTCGATTTGATCTGTTACAGTTGTTGATTATAAAATCAGACATATGGTGCAAATCAGAGATGGAAGACAGTCACCCTTCTTTGGGAAATGAAACAACTTTCTTTTTCTGATTTGGACTGATGTATGCCTTTTCATTCATTTCCATTCATCTTCTCTTTCAATGCTCTTATTTTCTATTTTTTCATGTTTTGTATAGATACACTATCTGTTTGATAAAATGTTGTAGAAGATTCTCACCAACATTATCATGCTTTATGAGGTTTGTCTTATGATTCTTCATAGAAGGTAAGTTTGTGATTTATAAAGAAGTCTTAAAATGGCCAAATTTCAATTTAACATAAGTAGTTACTTCTTAACATGTAATGTAATTATGATCGAGAATTTCAATTTGTTTGGATTATCTTTGGTCTGGTGTGCAAATGTGCAGAATTGCTGGAGTACAACACAATTTTATGATCATTAAACCTTTGTTGTTAATTGTTGTTGTTTGGTTGTGAGAAGAACAAATAGTTGTTGTTTACGATACAGACATGTTGAGATGTTGAGATGAAGGGTGAGAAACTAACTGAAGCAAAAGAAGAATGAGCCTCTTTCAGAAAGAGAAAGGAAGCATGAAGAAGGAGAGGAAAGTGTTGAGCGTGTAATATGATGCAAGTGGAGAGAGAGAATTAATTTGGCCTAATTTATTTGGAATAATAGAAATCAATCTTAGAGAGAAACAAGGAAGGAGTGAATCAGCTGTTCTAAGTGGAGAGAGTTAATTTGACCTAATCTTTCTCATTAATTACAGTTTATTGAGAATAATAGAAATTAATTTTTTTTGGGAATAATAGAAATTAATGTTAAAGAGAAACAACAAAGGAGTGAAACGACTTCTTATATGTAAAGAAGAATAATTGAGTTTAAAAAATTTGTATATATAACCATATCATATTTGAAATCAAATATTTTTTATTAATGTCTCTGTTAATGTTTTTGTAACACTAATAAATAATTTGACTACAATTATTTGAAACTTTAATATATTCATGTTTTTTTACCACTAATAAATTCATACAAATTATTCACTTCATACTAATTAATGGTAGTATTTTTCTTAGAAATTCATTCTTTTTATTTTGAAATAAAAGATATTTTGTAATTTTTTAGATTTTTAGAAAAGATTAATAAAAATATGGAAGAAACTAAAATAAAGCTTATGATTTATTTAAATAAAAAAGATAAATATCTCACAATTATTTTATTCTCTAACTATATTTAATTAGATGGTATTTGTGAAAAAAATAATCTACAACTTTTTTGAATTTCAAGATTTTTGAGCGGTTCTTTTTGCATACAACTTCTTTCAGTTAATAAATAAAAAAAATATTTATATGACTAATAAATTAGTAATTCTTATTGTTTTAGTATATAATTAATAAATTATTAAATTTGTATTAAATATTAAATTTGTATTAAATAGAATGATATTTCTTGAGACTGATTTATCCACAAGTTCTCAAAAGGTTTTATTTTTTCTCTTAATAAATAATAAAAAATATTGATATGATGAATAAATTAGTAATTTATTATCCAATATGCCAATGGGTTTTAGGTTACGCAAATTTGGTGATTATTATCATGTCGGTAAAATTTGAATAATTTCTCCTAAGAAACAGCAAACAATTAATTTAATATATTTTATTATCATTCAATTTTAAATGCTAATGTAATTTCACAATAATATATAATTTTTTATGGAATGACATAATATAAATTTTTTTGGGTACAAGAGAGGGTCAACTAAAAAAAAAAGAAATTACAAAGCTTTATTATTATTTTTATTATTTATAATAAAATGTTAATATTTATTCTAAAGAATGAGATAATATAATTTTAATACATGTAATATAACTTTGTATTTTTTATAATAAAATGTTAATATTTTTTCTAAAGAAATTCTAAAAATATTTGTTTTTGATTAATACCGTAAAAAGAATTTATTTACTTTCTATTAAATATAATAGAACTTTTTGTGTCATATCTTTTTGATTCCATTTATGACTATATCTTTTTATTAAATACTAATTATAAAATCATATTAGTATTATTGTCAAAGTTAATATAATATTATACCCTTGCTATAATTCCCTTAATTGTAATTTTTTACTAAATTTCTAATTAATTTTCAAAATAATAAACATTATACCCTATATCAGGTAAAATTTCCATATATCAAGGTAAAAGAGGGGCTAATATTATATTCCAATTAATGTATTTGATAAATGTAATTAATACAGGTATTCAAAATGTAAACAAAATTTTTTAATACATATATTCCAATATATTTGATTATTGCAACAATGACTCTCCATATTCAAAATCCAAAATAATTAAACTATAACTTACCGATTTTATTATGATTATGGCCCATTGATTTTCCTAAAATTTAGTTTCTATCTTTACAAAATCATTAGTTCCAATGTCCATTTATCATTATCATTTTGGCTTAGGAGACGTAAAGTCCCCTAATTTTTCATTAGTTTCTTTGAGGCTTGAAGCTTTAATTTTTTTATACATGTATTCCAATTTAAAATAATAAAAAGGAAAATCTTTTTTATTTTTTAATACATGTATTCCCATTAATATATTTCATTATTACACTTCATAGTCAAAATCCACAATAATTCATCCTTATATTAATTGTCGTTACCTTAACATAATGTAATTAATCAAAAAATTATTTCGTTGTTTGTTCCAACCTTAACCAACCAAAAAATATTTTTATAGGGAGACTACGGTAATACCTTCTCATTACATTTATGATTTCAATTTTTGTACTAATTTTAGTATTAAAATTTTAATTATTATTATTAATATTTATTTTTATTATGTTCCAATTAATGTGATTAAACAGTTATTTTTTGTCTTTTATTATTATTTTGTTATGATAAATGTGTGTTAATAATAAATATCTCAATTAGGTTAGTAAAATAATTATTTTAATTGTTTGCGTGTCATAACAGCCGTAAAAATATCATTTATATTCTATTAAGTAGAATGAAATTTTTTTGTGTCGTATCTTTTTTATTTCATTAATCAATATATTCTTTCCATTCAATTTACTTTATTATATATTAATTAGAGGTTTATTTTATACATTTTCTACAAAAATATTTATGGTAATAGTTCGAAAAAAAATTATGAATTTTTTTTATGATCCAAATATTTTTATTAAGATAAATGGAAAATATTTGTATGACAATCGTCATTTAAGATATTTATATGACAATCATCCTTTAAGTTTTTTTCTTCTTTTAATTCGTACATATTTTTTGACGGGCCAACAAAATATTTACTTAAATTGATTAGATATTAGAGATCATATGTTTAATGACTTCTAAATTACTATATAACACAATCTCTTCATTCTCAAAAAAATAAAATAAAATAGAAACACATAAAAGTTTAAAATTGGGATTAGATTTTTCACACGTAAAAATGGAAGGATAAGATTTCAGTTTAAAATTGAGATTAAAATTTTCTCACGTAAAAATTAATTAATTTACTTACCAAATTCGATTTTATTTTATTTTTTATAATTTACTTATCACATTCAATTTTTCAAAAAAAATTCTTTTAGTTTTTCAACCATTGTTATTTATACAACTTAACTATGTTTAAATTTATTTTATATTAGATGATAAAATCATATAATATCAACAGAATCCATAAATTTACAATACACAAGAATTTAAAAATTATAGCCATACTCGATGGGCCGAACCTATTTTTCTGACGGGCCGACAAAATATTTACTTAATTTGAACAGATATTAGAGATCATATGTTTAATAACTTCTGAATTACTATAGCATATAACTTCTAAATTACTACACAAATTTAACAAACATAATATTATTTAATTTATTAAATCTAATCAAATTATTAAACCAATATGTTTTTTTGGTATATAATATATTTTATTTTATAATATTTGTTAATAAAAATTACAGGCATACCCGGCGGGACAAACATATTTTTCTACCATATATTTGGTTTAATAACAATTAACAAATCTATATTTATCCTGACAACTACTACAACTTAATAAATTAAAGTAATATTTGTATGACAATCAACATTGAAATTTTTTTCTATTAATTCGTATAAATTAATATACATTTTTTAATCATAATTATATCATATTTATTTAATATTTATCGACTTTACGTGACCCGTGCATTCTTTACTAGTTTGTATTATAAAATGTGTTGTGGTCGCGTGAGCACTTCGAAGTTTGTAGTCTCCAAAATCAAATCATACACAATTTAAATGTTTCTCATCAATAATTACAATAGATTTGAATTTTCTAATTTACAAAGATTTTTTTGCCTGTAATTTGTATGGGCCACAATTTAATATTTCTAAAGTTGATAAGTAATAAGTTTTTTTTGGTAATTAACTCTCTTTATTAAGCTAGAAATAAGAAAGAAAAAGTCAATAGGGCTTTGTCGACAAAAAAGAAGATCTGAAAGAGAGTAATTAATATTGTCATCATATGTTGAATAATTTGTTTTGTTATTGACTTTGGATACGCATGTTCACGGGATCGATCTACTTGATTCTCTTATTTAAGACAAACATTCAAGTAACTTCAATGTTCATTCCCATCCATTCTTAATAATTGTAAATATTTGAATGAAAAATAATTGATATAATTAAATATTTGAATTATTTGTATAAAACAGGATAAGAAAAATTATTCAATAATATATGCCTTATTATATTTTGTAATCAAGGGATGCCATACCTCATGATATCACTAGAATAAATTACATACTGATAGAGAGTTAATATAGTTTATTTAGTATTTTATATTAGTTGTTATTTTGTAATAATTCTAGAATGTTCTTAGGATCTTTAAATGTTGTTGATTTGGGCTTTAATTAGTATGGGCCTTTAGATTACTATCCATTAGTATTATTATATATATGTAGTGTCTTCGACACTTGAAAATCAAAAAAAGAAATCAAAGTTTATGTTTATCTTTTATTTTAAGTCCTTTAATTTTAGTGTTCTTCCCCTTTTCTATTACAAACCCTAGATTATAGTTTTGATAGGATTAACTTCTTATCAATTGGTGCTTTCATCCATGTACTCAAATCCTCCTATGGATTATTCTTATCATACACCTTCATTTCCATACCACTCCACCATAAACACCACTCCTATCACACCATCCTTTCCATCTTTTCCATGGGAACTTTTTACACCTTGTTACACTCATGTCGGATCATCATCACCAAATTTGTATCCAAATCATGGATACTCACCACATATACCTAACCCATATCCCACTTATTCAATAACATATCCTTCATATTCATATGTTTATCCAAATTGGGGTCATGAACCACACAACGACCCACAAGAACAACTTGTATCTTCACACCAACCATTCATTCAACAACAAGCACTCACCAATTCCACCTATATGAATAATTATTATCCAGAAGCCACACATCAGTTTCACTACCCAAAAACTAACTATCAGTTTCACTACCAAGAAATTTCATCAATCAACCTTGCTCAACAACAATTTCGGCATCCAAATCCTTGTAGGGTTAGAAGGGATTTTGAAAAACAATTTCTAATTTCTCACCCCTGTTTCAAAAAATCGTCAAAAAAATTCCCAAAACCGCCATTGATTGACAACAAATCACGTTCCAATAACAAACCACAACCGAGATTGTTCAATCGACGGAAGAAAATGGGCAGTGGAAGTAGAAGAGGGAGCGTCAGAGGAAGATACAACAATAGCGGAAGCAGCCGTGGAAACCCTAATTTTCGTAAAGGAGATTCAGTTGCTAGAGAAGCACTTTTCGTTGAAAGGGGATTCTTATCCGATTGGAGCCCTTCCTCCTCCAAACGCAATTCAGAGAAAGAACTCCGGTCGACGGGTGACGATGATTCCTTGGATTTGTCGAAGATTCGAAAGGCATCGGACGTTAATAAGAGATTTTATGAGCTTCATGATGATCCGCCTACTACTATCACCAACGCAGAAGGTCAGAGAACGACTCCGTCTGTGGTGGCGTATACCAAGAACGATGATAGGCTGGTCGGTCAAATTCCAAAGAGGCAGGCGGTTGTGAACCCCGAAAACGCGTTTTTATCCTTCAAGAGGTTTATTGGAAGGAAGATGCCTAAGGTTGATGAAGAATCGAAGCAGGTCTCTTATAGAGTTATCAGAGATGATAATGGTAACGTTAAACTCGATTGTCCTATTATCGGTAAATCTTTCGCAGTAGAAGAAATTTCTGCTCAGGTTTTAAGGATGCTTGTTGATGATGCTTCAAAGTTTTTGAATGATAAAGTAACAAAGGCTGTGTTTACGGTGCCGGCATACTTCAATGATTCTCAAAAGACTGCTACGAAGGATGTTGCTGCATCGTTGGCTTATGGTTTTAAAAGGAAAAACAATGAAACCATTTTGGTGTTTGACCTTGCAGGTGGTACTTTTGATGTCTCAGTGCTTGAGGTTGGTGACAAAGTGTTTGAGGTGTTGTCTACTTTTGGTGATACACACTTGGGTGGTGATGGATTTGATAAGAGGGTTGTTGATAAATCTTTTGCAGCTGAAGAAATATCTACGCAGGTCTTGAAAAAGCTTGTCGATGGTGCTTCCGAATTTTTGAATGATAAAATAACTAAGGTTGTGGTTACTGTGCCTGCGTACTTCAATGGTTTACAAAGGATGCATGAATCTGCTTCTTCTATGTCTCTTTTTGTTTCTGCTCATGTTGAATCCAGTGCTAATTGTATTGGGCCTACCATTGTTGACAAATTAGCTTATGAAGTCAGTGGCGAAAATACGCATTTTGGAACACCTACAAATCCTGTTGTTCTTAATCGTGTACGGGGTGACTCCTATAGTGGTACTGTAGTAGCTATTGCTCCAAATTTTGTTGATTTCTCTCTGGGCATTGATACTTCTGGAGACCAGTTGTTTGATGAAATGCCAGAACGAGACGCTGCCAGATTCTTCGCTGCAGAGGTGTTGCGTATCATCTCCATGACCTACGATCCAGGAACACTTGCGACTAAGGAAATTGAGTTTATGAATAGCCCACACAAGTCGGAAAGAATTTTTCCTCATAGCACATTGAGTCAAGACTACAGAAATATGATACTATTGTTTTTTCAATTAGACATACATCAATGTTCTGCAACCAAACCACTTTCAGTGTCACCTCAAACAGGAATTGCTTCGGGTGTTACCTGTTTTGCTAAAGCTGGTGGTCAACATATTTCTGGAATGCCCAAGGTTGTTCAATTGCTTGGACTGTGTGTTTGTTTTACTCAGTCAACTATGGATTCTGGTGATGGTTTGCCTTCTTCTTGGGCTGCTCGTACTACTCAGGATTGTATTCAATCTCAAAAGGATAATTATCACAAATTCAATAATACTGCTCAAGGTCACATTAGAATCTGGTTTGGAATCAGACTAATCATGAACTCTACAGAGAACATGCTTCTTCAAACACGAGATGCCGATGCACAACTCAACACCGGAATACGCATGCATGTTGCAGAAATACCTTATGAGAATAAACTAGTTGTGGATGTTCACAAAGTTAATCATGGATCTGTTACATACTTGAACAAGATCGACTTCTTTCTAAATAATCTGTTAGCAGCTCACTCAGTTTGGGTGGATAATAATGAGATATCTCTTCTTTCAAGGGCAGGGGTCAAAGTGTCTCACTGTCCAGCTGCTGATATGAGAATGCTTGGAGTTTTTTACATTGGAGTTTATGTTATTTCATGGAAGGTTTGTTTACTGTTTGAAGTTGCAAACAAATTTTTCATATCACATGAAACTAGTGATGTTGCAATTAGTTTTGATTATTATAGTCTTTCTGATGGGTTGAATGACCAATGTTTAGTCTTGATTGGAACTTACATGTGCCAAAATAGTGGCTTAATGCTCACATGTTTTCTACATACAAGATCTTTCCTTGCCCTTCCTTTCCATATATATGACGATTTTGTCTTAGTGAAGCAAAACCAAAATTGTGGTTGTATCTTCAGGAAAGCCACAATGACTTTAGACAAAAAGATTAGATGGAAGGATATACATTGGTTCTATTTTGTGGAAACATCAAACTTGGAGGTCTTCATTCAAATTGTGTTTAAAAGCCGAAGCTTACACAAACCACAAGCTCAATATGTAGAAATATCAGTGATGCATATCATTTTCATGCTTTCAGTGGCAATGAAAATTATGCTATTCTTGAAATTTGCACAAATTTTAGCTTCTTTCTGGTTCATGCAGTGGGATCCGGGAAACAAAATTGCGACATTAGTGTTATAACCTTGAGGACAAGGTTCATGTGAACCCCGCGACAATGATAGAGAGTTAATATAGTTTATTTAGTATTTTATATTAGTTGTTATTTTGTAATAATTCTAGAATGTTCTTAGGATCTTTAAATGTTGTTGATTTGGGCTTTAATTAGTATGGGCCTTTAGATTACTATCCATTAGTATTATTATATATATGTAGTGTCTTCGACACTTGAAAATCAAAAAAAGAAATCAAAGTTTATGTTTATCTTTTATTTTAAGTCCTTTAATTTTAGTGTTCTTCCCCTTTTCTATTACAAACCCTAGATTATAGTTTTGATAGGATTAACTTCTTATCACATACTCAACGTTATGTATTTTATATGAACTAATCAGCATGTCGACACACTCCTTTCTGTATTGTAGTCCGACAAATCAGCTCCCACACAAAATCAGCTTTGACACAAATTTATTTTGTTAGATTCTCATCAAACTGCACAATTTTGAAGTTTTCATCTGTGAGGAATCTTCGGAATTTAGCTTTGGTTTTTGGTGGTGAGCCGTTATTTTGTAGGATTTTATTTCCTCGTGCTTCAAGGTTGATGGCAATGATGGATGATATACGAGTCTTATTTCTTTTCTTCTCGTTGATGAGTGAGGTCGCATGAGGGTTCTTTAACATTGTTTTGTGTATCAGACAAGTTTTATGTAGATCGACTGATTCTCCACGTCATTGTGATACTTCATCTTTAGACGGACGGTAGAAGTAACTGCATCTAACACTTAGAGGAAATATCTTTTTAAGATTCAACTGTAGTTGTTTATGCAAGGAATTACCAAGAAACACACGGTCCAGAATCCTTCTGGTTCTTCCATTATCCATATAGACTAACAATTTCATAACTCTCATGAACGCCGAGATGTTTCTTGTACGAGGTCTATATCATGTTGTAACACCCTTCTAAAACCCCGCGGAAAATTTAACAATAATCAGAGTAAAACATGAAAAGGGCATTACAACTTCCAAATAATTAAAACAATACTCATGTCATGCCATAAAAGAGAACGTTAAACCAAAATTATCCAGATTAACATGTTAACACAGCGGAAAATATCTTTAACATCTGAATAATGAAACAACCAGAGTTATGGACTCAAAATACCACCATAAACAAAACACCCAATGGAAAGAGTTTATTAAGTAACTCTACATAACGTCCTCAATGTTACACGACCAGAGCATGACACGGACCCAACTGACTCTAACGTATTACTTGACGAGCTAATCCTCACCAAGTACAAAAGCTACTCCTCAATCTGAAAAATAACAACAATAAGGGGAGTCTCGTTCACATTTAACCAATGTTATAAGATATAGATAATAAAATATCAATCACATATTATTCACCCAATTACAGTTACGATCAGATTCACAACAACACAATTAGTTACAACAAATGCATAATCAACACGTATTATAACATTGGACAATCTTCCATTCATGTTATAATAACACAAGTAGCCTAATGCAATGCAACTACATGCATGTGGTACCAAACATGGAATAACCCATCTCACCGATCCACCATCGTCAAGGATACGGAAACACCCACTCACCAATTCCACACAATGGGAATTAGCTACCACTGATCCACCATCGTCAAGGATCAGCCACATAATGATTATGAAATGCATGCATCAACCATAACATGCTCGTCATCAACATTAATCAACCAGATGTCATAATCATCAACCAACACAACAATCAATAGCCACACACGGTTTATGCTATCCCCAACCATAACAAACACATATTTTACATCGACAATATATGTATATCAACCACCAGTTACAATTACGGCATCACAACAGATAAAACATTCATCATTGTACATGTACGCATAAACTATCACCACTAATTAAAATCGAGAGTTTTAATATAAAATCGAGTTACAACTCAAAACACCATTTTATTGTATAAATCATTTAATTAGCTTCGCTATGCTCGAAACGGCACAAAAATCGGACAAACGGATCAAAAGTTATGACCTTCAGAATATTTTTCAAAAAATTGCGTGTAGTGCGTCGACGCATAGCCTCCTTCAGGTCGACGCATAGAACTTCTGACACTCTCGGGTAAGCGCATGCTGACACTATAGGTCGACGCATGCTGACACTCAGGTCGACGTAACTGACACTTAGGTCTACGCATGCTGCGTTTTATGCAGAATTTTGCTGCGATTTTGACATCCTTCCACTCTCAATCTCAGTCCAATCACATCATAATCATACCCACATCAAAACATCATCAAGTGAAATAATATACTACAATTATAACACATTTCAAACATTCAATTGGCACCATATATGATTAATGCAACCAATATTAACCAATTCCCCAAAACCTAACATTCTACAACCTAAACATAACTCAATTGATACAAACAACATGATCAATCCATTCTACTACCTATAATCCCATAATAGAAGATAAATGGAAGAGTCCCCCCCCTTACTGAAGGTTGATTCTTCGCTCTTCCTCTCTTCGCACTTCTCCGCTTCTCTGCTCTTTCACGTGTTTTCTCTTTTCCCAAATGCTGTAACCTTCTCTATTCCACAACTCCTTCTATTTTATTAAAAATAGAATAACTTTGGTTAATGGGCTTAATAAGTTAACACCTCCCTTTTCATTAACCACCACACGAGCCCAATAGCTATATTTCCAATATTTCTCAATAATTCTCATAACATCAATTATTCCAATTAAATAATTATCCTATTTAAATTAAATAATTAGAAATAATTTTCGGGGTGTTACACATGTAACCCTAACTTCGTGAAGATATTAGTGTACACAACATTGCAAGAACTCTTGTCTTCAATAAGAATCCATAATAGTGAATGATTTGCTATAAAGGTAGTTAAGACTAACAAATGTGTCACATTAGAAATCTCGTTCACCTTCTTGTTGTCTCAGAACCCAAAGACATGTTTGTCTTCTCCCCCCTCGAAGATCCTTGCATTGAATGCTATATGTTTAATTTCTCTTTGCGAGATGATCCATTGTCAATCAGAGAGAAGACAAGATAAGATGATGGTGTTAAGGTCGGTGAGCCAGTGATAACCTCCACGGATGATTCAGATATCATAGTATCATTGTAATGATTCGTGACCTTTTGAATTAGATAGATAAGATCGTGAACATTTGGGACAATCATAAGTTGATTCCCACAAACGGTGCCATTATTTTGTTCCAAAATTAGAAATAGTTGATAACGAGAGTGGAATAGATTTTGGGCGTGGCAGAACGAGCTTTCGCTAAGGTTGAGCCACAGTGAACCTGCAAGGTTAGCACTCCAGTGTAGGTTTGAGAATGAGTAGAATACATAAGTCTTTGCTTGTAAAAAGTTTTATAAATAAAAAGAGTAAGAACCGCTCTACGTCATCCAACATGGAATGCAAAGGACCTGCAAGGTTAGCATTCCAGCATATGTTTGAGAATGAATAGAATACACAAGTCTTTGTTTGTAAAAAGTTTTATATACAAAAAGAGTAAGAACCGCTCTACGTCATCCAACATGGAAGGCTGATGACGATTATCTTTCGATTAAACGTGACGATTACGTGCTGACCTCCCAACTGCAGGATCACTCGACCTTTAACAATTTAGTTTTTTTTGTCTTTGAAATGAACCTTCTTATAATTGAGTCTCACCATCTTTGAAGTCGGCCTGAAACAGTTTCATTTCCATCCACTAATTGACTTTTAATAATTGTAAATATTTGAACGGAAAATAATTGATATAACTAAATATTTAAATTATTTGTATAAAACAGGAAAAAAATTATTCAATAAATTATAAGAAACTAATATGCCATTTTATATTTTGTAATGAAGGGATGCCCATACCTCATGATATCACAAGGATAAAGTACATTCTCAACATTACATGAACTAATCAGCATGTCAACACACTCCTTTTATTGTGTGCATATAAATAATATTTCATGCACCAAAAGCTTCTTTGTGAAGCAAATTAATTATTCATTACCAGCTAGCATGGCATGTTTTGTTTGTAACATGCGTAGTCGTGTAGATTTAAAACCTATAAAATATTTCATGCAATCATGTCATATACTAAAATTTTCGGTTTCATCTTTCGGTATTTAAAATCAAATAACCACGAATAAAGATGGATGGAGGGGGAGAAATATATGAATTAAAGAAGGTGAAAGCAAAAAGGCAACATACATCATGATGAGCTATTATGTTGTACCGTATAAGTTTAAATAAGTTAAATAAAACCTTTAAATCACCCGTTGTTCTCAGTCCAACCGATTAAATTGATCACAATCCAATTTTAAAATATTAATTAAAATAATTGAATAATTATATTTTGTTAATAAATCGAACATTTGTTACAGAAATAGTTCTAAAATTTGATCAATTGATAAATAAATCGAATCGAAATAAAAAATAAAAAATAATTTTTATTTTATTTTATAATTTTATTAAAAAAACATACAATTCTTTGATTTTTTAACAAATAATTTGCTTTAAAAAAAACTATCCATATGATTCAAAATTCAAAATTAATATTTTTAGTTCAGTTCAGTTCGGTTAAAGATAAATTAAAATATATCAATTTAATTCGAATGCTCTTTTATTTTAATTTTATTCATTTCGATTCTATTTTCTGACCGAACCGTATCATACATAAATATAGATATAAATATTCAAGATGGAGAAATGAGTAAAAGTAAAAGGAAAAAAAAATATTGAAAATGGAGAAGTTAGTAAAAGTGGAAGAAGAAAAAGGCTAGGGCAGACATTCCAATGATTAAGTGGTGTATAGTATATATAGTTAACAGTTGAGAGAAGAAGGTGAGTGGGATTAATGATGACATTGAATGTGAAAGTAGAGGAAGTGTGTGGAGTGATTGTAGAAGCATGATATGAGAATGTAGACGCGTGTGGGGTCTTAATTCAAACCCAACAAACAAACCCAACAAGTAGGATTAATGACTTTTATATTCACATATTGGGTAGGTAAGAAAATGTGAAGTGTGAACTTGTGACTTGTATGTGTGTGAGTGAGTAAGTATATTTTCTTGCTTTTACATGATGGGGTTGTTTGTTTGTTTAATGGAGGACCCATTATAGGACCTATTTGGTGTTATGATTGAGTTTCATTTGACGTTATTATTAAGCAACACATGCAAATAAGCATACACATACACACACAACACAACCACGCCGTTTCAAAAGCATAATGTTCTTACGATCAACCTTCCCTTCTCTTGCCTTTCGTGTTGGTAACAAAGTTAGATGTATGAGAGAAACTTTTGTTGGTAGGAATTAAATTTCGATTTGTACGGCTCTATACAAGTGTAGCAATTTTTGTGTAGCACTCTTAACTACTTTGCCTTTTACTTTTATTTTCTATTTTCCTCATCATGAGTAGCAGGGCCATCCAATCAATGAAGATGCTTCGTTCTAATTTTTAAAATGCATTTAAATTTAAAAAATAAATATAGTTATATTAATTAAGAAAAATACATAAAAAAATGAAATTATATATTAATCAATAATATATTTAATTATTATTATTTTAAATTTTAATCTACTTTAATTTTTTGTATGTATTGATTTTTGTGATAGCATTTTTTTTTTTTATTAAATTTTGATTATAATATTTTATTTATTTCGATTAGTATTTATTAAAAAAATTGAACTTTTTTAAAATCTGAGATCTCCAAAAATTTGGAGCTATGTGCTGCAGCACTTCCTCCACTTGCACAAGGTCACGTCTAATGAGTAGCACTTCAGTTACTTAGTGTCTCTACAATAGAATGAGATTTGAAAGGAACACTTTTAAGGCTCTTTGTGGTTAGGGTTGTTCAAAAAAATTCAAGAACTAAACCAAACTGCCAAATCGTACCAAACTGAAGTTAAAATAATCGAACCGTTATATTTGATTAGTGAACCAAACCATTATGCACAAACAGTTTTAAAATCGAACTGTAACTGAACTCGAACCAGACTAAAACTGAACTCGAATCGAACCAAAATTGAAAATAAAAAATGCTTAAAACAAGTTAATTTTTTTTAAAATGAAAAATAGCTTAACGGTTCGCTTCTTTGATAAACGATTCGGTTTTGAAAAATTTATCTTCTAATGGTTCGGAATTTTGAAACGATATACCAAACCAATAATTTTAGTTGAGTTTGGTTCTTAATAAATTGAAACAGTTCAATTCGAGTAAATTTTTACTATGATTTGGTTCAGTTTTTGTTCAAATTTTCTCACGAATTGTTCTATAAACATCCCTATTTGTGGTGTTAGTCAAAGAGACCCAATTTCACCCAATTTATGTGTATATTTTACATGGAAAGACTAGAGTATGTGATTACACTCGGATATTAGAGGAATTAACTTGCCACCATTTTTTTAAACTGGCATCCCCCATATTTTTTTAATTCAATTTTATCCTTGTTGAATAAATGTTGAGATACAAAGAATTTCCAGTATACCAGAAATTTGAAATTTTCGGTACATACCAGAAATTTTAAATTTATAGTATCACAACTTTTTTTTGTGTAAAAAATACTGGAAATTTCAGTTATAAGGAAATTTCCGGTACTAATTTCCGGTACATACCGGAAATTTTAAATTTATGGTATCATAGTTTTTTCTTTTTGCAAAAAAAATCGGAAATTTCAAAAATTTCCGGTAAAAATTCACGGAAATTTTTAAAATTCTTGTATTTTTTCAAAATTTTCGATAAAAACATATATTTTTCTAAAAATTAGTGACTTTAAGCAAGGATATCATGATAAAAGCATAGCTTTTGGAGGGTGCCGAGTATAATTTGGGAGGTGGCAAGTTAAATTCTCCGATTTTTAGAATAACTAGGCAAGTATATAGAGTCAAGAAAACCTAATAATGGACCAGAATGATATTTCATGTATTGTTATTGTGATTAAACAGTTTGTCAAATTATTCGGATTCATTATTAGATCTAATGATTTTAATGGTTATATGAAATTTAGTTTAGATTAATTTCACAAAAGCTTTAATAAGAGAAGAAGTTTCAGATTTATTTTTCATTAGAAAAATCCAACAATAACTACTAAAATCATCAATCACATTTAAGAAATATTTATGTCCAGCAATTAAAGGGCAAAAAAACAGGCCCCCAAACATTTATGTGGATAATATCTAAATAAGGAAGAGTTTTAGTTTTGCTATCAGGGAAGGGTAACTTTTTTTATTTAGCATTAAAAGAAGTATCAGAAAAATTATTAGATTTACGAATAAGGCCGGCCCAACATATTTAGAAAAAAGACGCTTGTTGAAGAAGAAAAAAAGAGGCTGGAAATCTTTTGAATAGAGACCCGAAGACTAGGGGCAATGCATTTGAATCTACTCCAATTTTTGGCTTCCCAAACAAAATAAATAATATATATAATGGCCGCCTTTAGAACCACCGAACATTGTTTGGACCTCGACGAGCACCGATTCCACCAATCCTCCAACGAAGTCGGCGGGTTACTAAGAGAATAACTTAACTTTGCCGCTAAGAGAAATCATATTACCACTTCGCCAACTCCATTTCGGATCATTTACAAATTATTTTTAAAAAGGGTCATTTTTTTTTAGCATTTGAAGCTAAGTAAAGGCTCAAAATTATGAGGCATGAGGCCCTTTTCAATTTTCATACTCGTTTGGGGCTTGGACTAGACTTATTTATGTAAATTTTGTAAAGGAAATGTTTTATTAATGTGAACAAGAGTATCATGGGGTGACCTAGCCTATTGTGTCAAAGGCTACCGTTATTAATAGGAGAAAATTTAGATACAATTTTTTAGGTGTGGTTTTTTAATAAAAATATGACTAGTGTATTTAAATATAATTTAAGGAGTGAAAATAGGAAAAAATTTCATATGTGTAAGAGAAAATTATATACTTGTCATATTTTCATTGGAAAATAATAAGAACCACATTTAAAGAATTGTATCTAAGTTTTATCCTTATTAGTATTGGGGGAGGAAACATTAATATGGAAAAGGGTAGGGGATATGAGGTTGTATAGGCCATGATGAATCCTAGTTGCACCAATCTTCATCAGAGTATGAGTCCCCTATATGAGACGGTGAGAGAAGGTAAAAATGAAGGCACAGTTTAAGGAACTAGTAAACTTATACACAAATATCAGATTCGTATAAAAGGAGGGAATGTATAAAACATCATGAAGATAAAAGTTATCATGAAAAAGAATAGATCCACAAAAACTAGTAGTTATGGAGGCTCCATTAGGAAGCCTCACAATAATAGGTTTGATGCAATTGAGGCTAGTGAAGAATAATTTGGAATGACACACATGATCTGTGGTGCCTGTATCCAACAACCACTCAGAATTAGTAATGGCATTAAGATTATGCAAAGAAGGAATACTTGATTGATTAGTAGTGGGGGAATGAAGATGTTAACTTTTGGGTTCTTTGCATGAATTTCTTACCTCTAACAACATCAATTTGAATGCCAAGGTCTCTGATTACGTTACCAATGGCCAGTGGAATATGCCTCTCATCTAGGCTAACCTGTTTCCTTTCTTACTATCTAAGCTTCCTGTAATTTCTACTGCTAACATGAAAGACAAACTGACAAAGATCAGAGAATCTGGCCTCATGTTTCTTCAAGTTGTATGAGCCTAAAGGAAGCCTTCTGTTTCAAAACTACTCCATCTGTCAGCTCTTCTTGGACAAAGATCCTTTGGAACAAGGACATTCCCCCATTCAAAAGCAATCTTGGTTTGAAAACTAATGCATATAAAAATCTCCAGTGATGATCAGCTCAAGCTAAGGGGCTGCAATCCAGCCTCTGCTTGCTCCATTTGTAAAGCTAGCACAAAAATCATAAAGCATTTATTTTTCATCCGCAGCTTCACTAGGAGAATTTGATATTGGTTTTGACGCAAATTAAACATCAGTAATCAACCAACTTCTCTTGATAATCTATGGCAGGTGAATGACATATCACGTTAGTGTTCTCTTGTCATAAACTTTTTCATCATATTTATCATCAATGGCATTTGGAGGGCTAGAAATGATGCTAGATTCAAACACATTCCCCCATCTTTCAACAACACCACTATTGTGTGTGAGCAGTATTGTCACATTAAGTACATACAAAAAAAGTATTCGTTGTTATAACTTATTGATTTTGCTGTTAGAGAATTTTATATGAAATCTCAAGTTCGAACCCGAGTCACCAAATCTCACAATACCATACTTTTAGGTCTCTTGAAGTCACTCTCCAAACTAACTAGTGAAGATGAGCACTGATTTAATATTTTTCAAAGGATTTTCTTACATATTTATATCCATATCTCCTTTTATAGTTTCTCGATATAAATCTACAAGAAAAGTTGACATTTGTTGGACTCCTTATAACTATAATTGTTTGGTACTTGTCTACGTTATCCTCTATTTCTTGGTTTGTTAACATAAAACTCATAAACTTTTGCGCTTTAACTATAAAAGAGCACTTTGTTGGGTTTAGGCACATATTGTACCTTCTTACCGAGCAAATTATGTCCTCAAAATATTTGTTGTGACAAATTATGTTTTTTTTTATCTTGAGCACAATGTTATATATATATATATATATATATATATATATATATATATATATATATATATATATATATATATATATAAAATTAATTTGGGCCCCAACCCCAATATTAAGAGGGCCTAAAAAAGTTTAACAATAGTAAGTCCTCAAATACATAGGGCCTAAACTTTTGCGCTTTAACTATAAAAGAGCACTTTGTTGGGTTTAGGCACATATTGTACCTTCTTACCGGACAAATTATCTCCTCAACATATTTGTTGTGACATATTATGTTTTTTTTTATCTTGAGCACTATGTCATATATATATATATATATATATATATATATATATATATATATATATATATATATATATATATATATATATGCCAATTAATTTGGGCCCCAACCCCAATATTAAGAGGGACTAAAAAAGTTTAACAATAGTAAGTCCTCAAATACATAGGGCCTAAAGTTAGAAGGCCCTAAAATTCAAAAAGGGCCATAAGGCCCAAATAAAATTAAAAAACATAATTATGAAAAATTAAATTAAAAAAACGAAAAAATAAAAAATAAATTTTAATAATAATTGAAAATCAATAAAAAATTGAAGCTTACAAGACGATGAATTAGTCACGTCGTTGCCAACTAGTTTGTAACAATAAGAATATAATTAGTTTATTTTTGTTTTACAATAACTTAGACTAATTTTAAAACGTTATTTTATTTTATTTTTTGTTTTGAGAAATACTGATAAGTGTAACTCGTGAGAAAATGGATGACCACGTGCATGGCACGACAGGTAGTCTTTTCAAATATTTAATTGTTCATATCTAATTTTGTTTTGGAGAAAATTTAATTTGCAGGATGCAATATGATATCAAATTTTACCCAACCCCAATATTAAGAGGGCCTAAAAAAGTTTAACAATAGTAAGTCCTCAAATACATAGGGCCTAAACTTTTGCGCTTTAACTATAAAAGAGCACTTTGTTGGGTTTAGGCACATATTGTACCTTCTTACCGGACAAATTATCTCCTCAAAATATTTGTTGTGACATATTATGTTTTTTTTTATCTTGAGCACTATGTCATATATATATATATATATATATATATATATATATATATATATATATATATATATATATATATACTTTGTTGGGTTTAGGCACATATTGTACCTTCTTACCGGACAAATTATCTCCTCAAAATATTTGTTGTGACATATTATGTTTTTTTTATCTTGAGCACTATGTCATATATATATATATATATATATATATATATATATATATATATATATGCCAATAAATTTGGGCCCCAACCCCAATATTAAGAGGGACTAAAAAAGTTTAACAATAGTAAGTCCTCAAATACATAGGGCCTAAAGTTAGAAGGCCCTAAAATTCAAAAAGGGCCATAAGGCCCAAATAAAATTAAAAAACATAATTATGAAAAATTAAATTAAAAAAAACGAAAAATAAAAAATAAATTTTAATAATAATTGAAAATCAATAAAAAATTGAAGCTTACAAGACGATGAATTAGTCACGTCGTTGCCAACTAGTTTGTAACAATAAGAATATAATTAGTTTATTTTTGTTTTACAATAACTTAGACTAATTTTAAAACGTTATTTTATTTTATTTTTTGTTTTGAGAAATAATGATAAGTGTAACTCGTGAGAAAGTGGATGACCGCGTGCATGGCACGACAGGTAGTCTTTTCAAATATTTAATTGTTCATATCTAATTTTGTTTTGGAGAAAATTTAATTTGCAGGATGCAATATGATATCAAATTTTACACATAGACAAATGTAATACGGTGAACTAACTTTTAAAGAAAATGTCGCGGTAAGCAAGAGTCGCCACCGACTTTTATTTTATCCAATTTAATAGAAAGGCTAAAAGAACAGAAAAAGACCTTTTGAAAAGATTTTGAGTTCGGGGGGTAAGTTATACAAAGGGAAGGTTTAAAGCACCCTTTGCATCCATGGTTATCCATGGGCTCTTAATTGCTTAGCTCACTTTGTTTTCAAAATGTTTGAATTGTTTAAAAAGTAGGGTGTGAATAGAAAAACCTTTGAAGAAGAACTTTAGCTTCTAAATAAGCGTAGTCTTTTTGAATTTGATTTTGAAGAAGAGGTGTGAAAAGTAATTTGAATTTTAGAGCAAGCAATTAGTAGCAACTACCCTAAGTTTGAAAAATTGTTCTTTTAGTCTTTCGGGCGAAAGGGTCTATCCATACCATAAGAGGGCAGGAAGTCTTTCAATTGGATGTTGAAGGGTCATCGAAGTTATCGTTCGCCATAAGACTGTCCCTTGCCATAAAGAGGGCAGGTAGTCTAAGGGAATGATATAATAGTCATTTGATATTTTTAGGCATCATGCGAGGATACCTTAGCAATTGGGACAATCATCTTTTACCGAGGCAACTTCGAGAGACTAGATGATTTTCAATCTCTTTAGGCCACCTTGCTTTAGGTATCCACGGAATTGAGGGACATGACTATTATTTAGTATAATTAGAGGCAACAGGCAACGGATAAATAAGGCAACAAGGCGACCAGAGGGATTACTCTAAAGGTGTGTGGGTGCACAATCACGTGGCTAACTTCGATGATATTTATCTTATAAATTAGTGATCTAGATTCACTTAATAGTCTTGCACTCCCTAGTATTACTAACCACGCAGTTTAAAATTGTAGAAATTAAAGACAGAAAAATAAAAGTCCTACGCTATTACAATAAACACCTGCGGGGAAGGGGAATAAAAGCAGAAAATAAGAGGGATGAATAATTAGTTTAATTATCTTGAGCTTTGATCTTCCTCGAACCCTTGGTCGACTCTCAATCGACTCTGAAAATTAAAAGGGAAATAAATAAAGGGTGAGTGTAGGAGAGATTCATTAACTATTGAGGCAAACCCCATTTTAATTCAAAAGGCAAAATAAAAATAAAATGATGTTAAATAGGAACTTAGCTTTTCGATTGGCATGGTGCATGGCTGAAGGATCTTCGATTAATCTTGGAAAGGCGAACACAAAGAAGAGAAACGTTAGTGCATTAACTGATCCAAACCTTAATTGATTACAAACCCTAATCCTGAACCTAAAAGGGTTATTTAAGAAAACTTATTGTGACCCAAAAGGTTTATAAGGCTTAAAAATGCGTTAGTGGATAACACCTACCTGAGGATTCTAGGGTTTATAAATGGATCGAAGTTAACAAACCTACAAAATTAACTATTGGTTTTCAACCTAATTACTTTTAAAATCGGCTAATCCTGAACCCTAATCATTTAACCTAATAATTATAAATTAACTAATTAAATTATTAATTAGAACCTAAATAAATTAACTATTCTAATTGTTCTAAAAAAAATAATTTATAATATAAATTAATACACTAACTAAAATCAATATGTAATAATTAATAAAATAATTAAAAGTATTAAAAGAAATTGTTGGTTTTAAAAGAAAATTTTAAAAAAAGACTTTGAACAATGTTTTGTAATTGAAAAGAAAATAAATAAGATAAATAAAATAAATAAAATCAATTAGAATAAAAGAAAATAAAAAAGGCTTAGCTTAATGATTCGGTGCAGCGTGGCTTCGAGAGTCCATGGTGTGACTGCAGATATTTGAGCGTTGGACCTATCCTTAGGAACATCCTAGGGCTGTGACGCAAGGCTGTACTGTGAGCCTTCATACGTTAGAAGCATGGGATCTGCAAGCCTGTTTAACCAAAGAAAATGTAACAAAAATTAATGCAAGAGGCAGGGATCAAACCCCTACCCTTGCGCGTGAAGACCCTTCAATAACACACTCTCCACTCGTCCAACTGTTTCTTGTTGTTTAACCAACACGCCCAATCCGCTATATTAAACATTCAATCCTCCAGATTGGAAAACACGCGCGTGGCAGCAAGATTTGAATCGCACCAATAAACCACCGCCACCTAGTCATCTTCTTTATTTAGATTTTTTACCAGGGGCTATACCCACGGTTTTCATGTGTTGCTGTAGACCCTTCAAGATCGAAACTCAACAAAACCAATCATAAATTAAAACCAGGACCATAGATCGACTGGAAATCGTCCAATGAATCCAATGGTACCATTGATTTTGACCAATTTTGCCTAGAGCGAGAAATCCCAATTGAAGGTCCTGGAACCCTAACAATGGTGTCACGGTATTCCTGCATCTATAATCAAATTGGCGTATATAGAAACACTCCAAACATCAAGGTAAACATGAACATGCACTTAAATCATATTTACAATGTATGAAACATAAAAATCAAAGTTTGATAAAAGTGGTATAAACCGTGAACGTATACTTGCGATTCTGTATGTGGCGTTCGATATTGACGATGTAATTAGCTTCATAAGGGAGCACGGAATCTTCCTGGATGTGTAGAATAGCTTCAATCCAAGCAAAACCTGGTATGCAAGTCTCTTCAAGGCCACAGTTTTTCAAGCTCTTTCTAGGGTCCCTCAACCAACTTTTTTTTTAAGGGGTCTGCCCTAGTTCACTACTTATAGTAGTGTGAAATAGGTCAACAAACTTGGATAAAATCTCCTTCAATCCTTGATTGGCAATTCATAAAATTTGATTTGAAGTTATTAATAAATTTGTCCAATAATTGGTTCAATCATCTTTAATTCTAAATTGCACAAATTTTGAGAGATCATGGGGCATGATATTTGATTGGATTTGATTGGGATTAGATTCAACACAAATTCTTTCACAAATCTTTGATTTTTCCTTAATGTTATTGATTTTTAAATGAATAAAAATTCTCATATAATTAATTAAAATCAAATAATTTCGAGGCTAATGGATTTTGGACTCTCAATACCATAAGGAAGGAGATTGGATCTTAAGAACATGGGCCTATTTGCAAATAAATTCATTTCGAAGCCTTATTCCTTCACTTTTTTCCTTTAAAATTGTCCAACTTTGACAAGGCATATCTCCCTCAATTTTTAAGATATGGAGGAGTTCTAGGGCTTTTTGGAAACCTCAAGATGTCCTCTACAAGCCACTTTGGAAGTTTTTTTTCATTTGAAGATTTTATCTTGATAATATTGGCTTTGACAAAAAACAGCTTTTTACGAGCTTCTAGAAGGACCTGTAATATTTTGGCTTATATATCTCAAATGGAGCATTTTTGGACTTGGCTTGTGAGAGACAAATTTGTAGAGAATTCACTTTGCTTCAAATTGAGCTTTGGATGGAAAATTTATGATGTTCCATGTGAAAGTTATGGCTGGTCAAAGTTGGGTTGACTTTCTCCCTAAAAACCCTAATTTAGAAACTTAGGTTTTTGATGATTTTGGAGCTTTTCTTGATGAATCATGATCAATCCTTGATCAAATGATGAATGATACTTCAAAATGAGGATGTTGACCAAAAATCAAGAATTTTGACTGTACTTTGACCACAGTTGACTTTTAGGTCAAACCAGTCGCCTATTGATCATTTGAGCAGTTGATTGAGCAATCCTATGAATCGGAGCTTAAAACTTGGCATGAGGACCCTTTTAAGCATATGAGAGGTCATGGGACCCATTTGAGGTCTTAGAACTTGATTTTTTCTTGAAGAGAAGCAAAAACCCTAGTTGTGGGTTGTTTGTTTAGGAGAGTGTGCATCCACTTAGATCTAGAGTTGTTGATACTTGGATGAGCTTGAGTATAAAAATATGATGGGCAAATTTTGGAGTATGACAACAAACAATTGAATTTATGTATTATTTGGATTCAATTTGTATATATATATATATATATATATATATATATATATATATATATATATATATGTAAACAACAATTCTTTCTAAAGATAGATCCAATTAAATTATTTTCTATGACTATTAGTTATTTCTATAAATGTGATTTAAGAATCAAAGGATTATGCTTTAAAATAAAAGTATTTTTTATTTAACAAATGAATAATTACAATTCTTTGCTGAACAAAACAATGGAGTCTTGGAACAAATAGAATTTTGTGTAAGTTTTTGGAATAAAATAGGGCTCTCTCAATGGGGCAAAAAAATGCATTATGTAAAGGGCCTAACATTTTAGGGCCTAAAATAAATCTCTAATGAGAATTTCTTTATAGACCCCCTACTCTTTTTGGTCACCCGCGACGACTTTCCTAGAATGCCCCTTTATTTCGGAAATGCATTTCCGAAACACCTTTTTTTACCTAAAAAAGATGATTTCAGAAGCACACTACAAAGGCTACTTGAAAACAACATTCTATTGCTCTCCAACATTCAAAGACCACTTATAAAGCACCTTCAACAACACCTCAAATCTGTAAGTTTTCAAAACTTGAAATTTAGGATTGAAATTGATATTAGGGGTGTTAGAAATTAGTACAATGTAGTATATTTAAGTTATTATATGTCATTGAGTATAGTTAGATAGGAAAAATTGCATTTTGAACCACTTAGGGCAAAGGGGAAAGGTTCTGCAACAATGGAGGTCGCAGGGGGGTTTCGGAAGTACATTTCCGAAAACACCTCCCAGACCAGTTTCAGAAATGTACTTCGGAATTTAACCAGAAATGTTTTTTTTTTATAAATTTTTTATTGTTTCGCATTCTTATGGATTTCAATTTTTCAAGAAAATGGCAGACAACCCCGCACGACTTAGACAGGGTAGAGAGACACAGACAACGTCATCTAGACGCGAGTGGGCGGCGCAGCTAGAATTGACGCTGGGACGGGGTAGAGCATGAGTACCCGTCCAGATGGATGAGGCTGGTTCCTCATCTGGATCGAGGAGTCGGCTGGCTCGGGTGTCTTCTTCTCGGCAGGAGGAGGTACGAGAGGAGGAGGTGAGATACCAGGAGGATGAGGAGATACCTGATGGCTTCCCGGGGGGTCCTAGGGACACTTCCGTGCTGATTTCCTACCACGAGCACGTCGCTCGACGTGTCTGGGAGGGAGATGTATTTTTTTAATTTAACCGACTTTATCATTTAACCGTTTTTTATTTAGCTTTTTATTTCACATTTTCTTCACGGTCTAATTAACAATCTTTTTTGTTTTTGTTTTTGTTGTAACAAGAAAGGGCGACGCTAAAAATGGCGAACCACGCGCGGAAGATTTTTGATCTGTTTAAACCAGAGGCGTAGTGGTTTAATGATGTGGTGACATCTTCCGGGCTCAGTGGGTTGTGCATGACCGAGTATACCACTATCAGCCACGACATGCAGGGGGTATTTCGTGGAGCAGTGGCATAGGGAGACGTCTTCTATCCACTTACCGGTTGGGGAGTTGACGATCACCTTGCACAATGTTCATTGTCTGCTCCACCTGCCGATCAGAGGGTAACTACTGCACCATTCCCGGATACAGAGGGTCGAGGCGATCGAGTGGATGGTCGACTATCTGGGTATGGATCCAAACATGGCTGACTATGAGTGCAGGGTGACGAGTGGGGCCCATATCCAATTCTCCAGCTTGAGAGAGCTGTATGAGAACCACATGGTGGCGGCGGCCGAGTCCGAGCAGGAGGGGGACGAGCTTTTTATGAAGTATCACTGTGCCTGCGCTCTTCGGTGCTGGTTCATGTTCTTGGTAGGCATTTCACTCTTTGTGGACAAGAGTGCAAACTACGTCGACGTGACTTATCTCCGCTACTTCATGGACCTGACTACCATTCACCAGTGGAACTGGGGGTCAACTATTCTGATATATCTATACTAGAAGCTGAATGAAGCCTCCAACTGGAGGACCAGGCAGTTGATTGGATCTACCACACTCTTGACTGTACGTTTCCTTTTAATTGTTACACATTTATTTATGGTTCATATTTATTTTTAACATATTATTGTATTTGTGTCTCAGGGCGGGATCATCTCCTACTTCCCACGCGTCCACGGCTTCGTCGTTTATTTTGCGTACACCGACGACTTGCCCAAGGCCGCCCAATACGTTCTCCAAAGGGGCAACAACGCAGTGCTACCATATCGCGTGTACCTCGACCGCACGGCCCATGATGACATCCGTTGGACGCCATTCACCGACTACAGTGTTGTTGTCCCGTTCGACCGCATCGCGTTAGACTCTGGCTTGTTGGCATGCGGGGCCAACACCATGGTGAGGTATCCGCCTGAGCGGTGCATGAGGCAATTTGGACGTGTGCAGCTGATACCGAGGTCACCCTTTGAGGCTGCTCCCGACACAGTTACCCGAGTGGAGCTCACTGCTATATTTGAGGACTGGGCGCATCATTTGGTCCCGGAGGAGTATTGGTGTATGGCATTGTGTGGATGGATACTGACATGGTTTTATCGCGTGTCACATCCTCTGCTGACACCTGACGCACCCGGAGCTCCTAGGCCAGCACACGAGGAGATCCTGGAGAACCAGCAGGCTGAGGATGACCATGCCACTGATCTCCAGCCGATATGTCAGCGGATAGAGATGCTTGGGCGGGACACATTGGAGCGAGGCATCATTGAGCACGACGGTCCAGAGGCAGTCGCTATCGTGGAGAGGATGGTCGGTGACGCAGGCGGTGCAACGACATATATGAGGCAGAGGAGGTCCCAGCGAGTTAGGGTTAGGCATTCAGTTGAGGGTTCCGGTTTATTTTTCTTTGACTTTATTGTATTCTGCTTGTATTTCTTGACATTTACATACACTTTCGTACACTATTAGTTGTATATATAATATTAGTATTTTATGCTAATATGTCGCTTATTTTATTCGGGTTATATTTTATTTATATCAAGCATTGTTTAATGCAAGCATTGTCGTTTAATTAAAAATACGGGACTAAACGTTGTTTAGAAAAGAAAAAAAAAAAACAATTTCTGCATATTTCGGAGATGTATCTCCGAAAACTAAAAATGTGAAAAAGGTGTTTTCGGAAATGTATCTCCGAAAACACCTCATTTGATGTTTTCGGAGATGCATTTCCGAATTTTGGGAAAATCTGGAAAAAAATTACTTCGGAAATGTATTTCCGAATTCTGGGAAATAAAAAAAAAATTCCCAGAATTTGAAAATGTATCTCCGAAAACCAAAAATGTGAAAAAGCTGTTTTCGAAAAGACTGTCTGCACAGGTGTTCCCTTCCCGAAAAATATGGGAAACCACGAAATTCCAATTAGCAACTATATTAATACAATTCACCCATCTATTTCTAATATACCACGGCACAACAAACGGAGCCTTGAACGCAAGTGTTAGTAATGAATATAGTGAAAAAGGCAATCCTGTAGTAAGCATATATAAATCTCAAGGTTTAATTTTAGTGGATGACCGTAATTGAAATGAATAATGAATACATTGTCAAAATAAGCATATATGATATATAGAAAGAAATTTGACAGAGAAATATAATTCTTTAATTTTTGATTTGATAAAAAATTAGAAGAGAGTATATTTCTTTTTAGATATTCTAGAGATTTGAATAGGGCTGTGTATGGTTAGTTATTTTTAGAAATCAAATCATCATTATTTTTAAACCATTTTTAAATTATTTAAATGATTATAAATTTGGTTATATTATATAATTGGTAAATGCAGTTTTAAAAATAATTTTTATTTTAAAAATTAAAAAATTTGAATTAATTTTAGATTTTGGATAATAACCGAATCCAAAAATAATTTAACCAGAATAACCATTTAATTATATCCGAATTATATAAATGAATAACCAAACCATTAATAACTAAACCGATTAATGATTATTTAATTATATATAGATTTTTAAAACAAATTTAAATTTTGTTATAGATTTGGGTCTCATAACCGAAATATTTTGGACTCCTCTAAATTTGAAAGTGAGAATGATCACGTTGGATAGAAAAACAATACTGCATAGTGCATACCATAAAGACCCATAAGAATTAAAAAAAAAAAATCCTAAAAACCCTTTAAAAAAATTAAAACTAAAATTGAGAAGTCCTAAGATATGGGAGAGGTGTAATGAGATTTGTCCTTTATAATATCTCTTGTGCTTTCCACATGACTAAATGAAGTTGGCCCAAATTAATCATAGCACACACACAATTTAATTGCTCCTTTCTATTTAGGGAATTGTTCACACACCACCATTTATTTATTTTTGTGTGTGTTGATTTTCCCCTTTTTTATTTTTCCTTCTAATTAATGGGTGCAAGTTTAAAATTTAGTTGATTCACTGACTGTCTCATAATAAACTGCATACAAGAGATTTAAAAGTAAATAGAAACAAAATTTATCAACCGCAATTTTTGAGATCAAAATTATAATGTTTTATGTGAATGTCATACATCTATGTTTCTATTCATAGGTGCTGATACATGTTTCGCCTCATAGACATCTTAAAAAAACTAAACATTCATCTTTATGTGTTACAAATCCAGTTCAGAAGCTTGTTATATATAGCAAGTATCATGTGGTGAAAAACGATGTCAAGAACAAAGTATAATGCAAGGAAAGAATAAAGAACAATAGGATGATTATCTGTTAGTTTTTAGATGCTAGAGATAGATTTAGAGCTAACAATCCTTATAAGTGTCGGAGCTTAATATTTTTCGTATTTCGAGGCATCGAGTGCGAGAGTGTCGACGAGAGTTATACGGTTGTCAGCTCAGTGTGCCAGAGATGGACACTGTTATCAGTGATGCTGGATGATATAAAGGAGTATTGTAGGTTGAGTATAATTGGTCGATAAGTTTAAGTTTGTGAGAAGTAGATCATATGCAATACTTGATAAATTTCTTCTCTTTAAAGAATGTATTCTTTTTATGTTCATATTTACTTTTCATTTTAACTCAAACTCAAGAACGCGAGAAATTGTCGAATGGCAGTTCAGTAGTAACCGATCTCTATGGACACGATAAATCCTAGAAAAATACTTCCAAAATTTTTGTTGCTTGCCGCTATATGCCTTCAACAAAATGGCGCCGTTGTCGGAGATCGGTGTTTTTATTGAATTCGTATTGCGATAGTTTCTTTGTTTTTGAGTTTTGTAATTAATGTATATGTTGTTTAGAAATTGTACATGAACTTGTTTATGTTTACTTGTGATTTTATTTGTTTATGTTTACAATATTTGTACATGTTTTCTATACTTGTGAATTTGTTATATATGTTTGTTTCTCTTCACGTATGCTAAGTGTTTAGTTAGGTGTCGCAGTTGGTGGAACTGACCGTGTAAAGAGGCAACTTGGAGGAATGTGCGTAAATAACAGGCGTCAAGCTTACGACGTAAAACAAGAATGTTTTATAATTTTTGTGTTTCAAATGTGTAAAAATAAATCCACTGCATTACACAAGAAAAAGAAGCAGAAAAGTTTGTTCTGGTGTGTGTCGCCCGGCATCAGAGCGGCGCCAGCTCTCGCCTGTCCGGCGTCCGCTGTCAGGCGAGAATGTAGTGAAATGAAATAAGAATTTTCCAGGAGCTGCTGATTTTGGCTCTTCGCCCGGTGTCGTGGTGAAAATCGGGAGAGACACCAGATGCCTTTTTTGGGCTCAGGCTCAAAAAATGTTTTTTTTGTTTTTGGGTCACGACCAAACTTTTTATTGTTTCCAAAGCAGGAAAAGGGAAAAAGTTGCACAAACCTTAAAAGATATGCAATGCAAATAATATAAAATTAAAAGTAATGCAAGGAGGAAGAGATTCCGGTTAAGGGGTTGGTTATACGAAGGGAAGGTATTAGCACCCTACGTATCTATAGTACGAAGGGAAGGTATTAGCACCCTACGTATCTATTGGTTTTGTCTTCCAAAGGGCTTGAACCCACGCCCTATGGATCAACACTCAAAACTTGGCCAACTGAGCTACGGGCTCAGCCTGTTATTATAACACACTCAGTGAAATATATTTTCCAACCAAAAATTCAAATTTCCTGAACAAAAATGGCGCCAAGAACACAACCCCAATTTGAATTTTGAAAATCCTCAAATCTATATTGTTTTGATCAACTAGATAGTCTATCTTGCTCGATTTTTCACAAGGAACATGGTGGTGCCCTTTAATTTCATTTACTTTCACTCTAAGATCATTAATTTTCTGATGAACGCGAAGAACCCTAACTCTAACATTCAATGTGAAATCGTGTATGTGCAAGCTATGATGCAATTGATTGAGGGTTAATGATCTATAGAGGTACAGAAACAAGATGGCATAACAACATTTCATTTATGATGCATGAATCATAGAGTTTGAGATTCGAAGCTTACCTCTTCAAAAGTGAGGATCGAATTATGCAAAAGAGTGTTTCCAGAAGTTGTTTCTTTATCTGGACAACTTCAATGGACCTTATGGAAGGTGTATGAATGCTTGGAATGGATTGAAATGGCCTGGATCAAGCTATGGTACCCGATCTGCAGTTGCTTGGAGTGAGAATCAAATTTGATGATGGAGTGATTACAGATGGATTCCAGGCGTTTAGATCATTTCTATGAGGTATATTGATGATGTTTGAAGTGTTAGTTTGGACAGATATGAGCTGGAATGAGATTTGTAGAATTAAGGTTCAATATGTGCATATATGGAGGTTAGTTGGTGATTCTGAGGTGTGTGAGTGGTTCAAACACATCCCATATGATGTTTATGAGATGTTAGAACCATCACTTTGGCCATAACTTCAAGGGTTTGAGATTTGCCCTTTCTCACTCTTTGAAACTTTGAAACTTGGAACTTAAGAAAGAAGAGAGAAAACAAATGCTTTGGAATGTTTTGGTGTGATTTTGAATGAGGTTTGGACCTCTATTTATCGGCCATGAATTCTGAATGCAAAGCTTAGCAAGTTGAGTTTGCAATTATGAACTTGGCTTAAGAGATAAAATGGAATATTTTACATTTAATGCATAAGGTTAAAAATGGTTAACCATGGTTAAAATCTCAAGTGCTTATTATCTCCTTCCAATCTTATCTCAAGAGGTAAATATCTTGGATCCATTACTTATTTAGGTCATTGCTTGCATCACTTGCCAAAAAGTGTTCATACTTTGTGAAAAATGGTTTGAAATTTCAAGTAAAATGACCTCTAATGTCAAATTCCAAAATCCTAGCTCCACTCAATATTTTTTTATGCTCTTGGACATTTTGGAAAGCCCTTGGTATGTACTTCAATTCATTAGTTAAAATTTTCCTCAAGATCCCTAAGGAACTTGGTGAAAAGACCCATAAAGTTTGGAAAAACTATGTCTTTTTGTGAAATTTGCAAAAGGTACCAACTTTGAAGCTCCATATCTCTTAAATGGTTGATCTTTTGCCAAATTTTTTCTTGTGACAACGTTGTTTATTGGATCAAAATCTACAACTTTGATTTTGGAAGTTTTTTTCAATTTGTACTTGAAATTTTGAGATATTCCCTTCCAAAGTTTGAAAAAAAACCTTGAAAACACTTAGAAAAATTTTCTAAGTATGAAAAGTCAAACTTTGACTTTTTGATTCTTGATTGATTTTCTTGATCAAATGAATTCAAATATCATATATTGATTATTCAAATCTTCAAAAGTCCATGGTTGACCAAAAATCCAAAAAGTCAAAGGTGATCTTGTACAGTTGATTTTTTCAGGTGAATCGCATTTCTGGAGATTTCAGGTGAATCAAGCTATCCTCATCAAATGAATGATATGAATGGATAATATTGAGGTATTAGAGGACCTTGAGTCATGGTTTGAGTTGTGGCACCATGTCCTGATTAAAAGTCAATTGTCCAGGTGAATTAGGTCAAAAAAACCTAATTGTGGGCCAGATGAAATTGATGACTGTGGCTCTTGAATTGAAGTAAAATTTCCATTGGATATTGAAATATGGATTATTTGAAGATGATTAGGCCATTTGAAAAATGTCCTGGAGTTTTTGAGGGTTTCCCAAATGTGGGCCCTGATTTCACTCCCTGATAGGTTCAAAACCCTAGTCCGATGACCTGAAATTTCACTGTTGGTCAATCCTTGTATGGGAGATGTCTTGAGCCAATAGATTAGGTCAAGATGATGCATTTGGGGTCTTGAGGTCATGTCCCAAGCCATTAAGTCAAATCCTGAGCAAAAGTCAGGAGTATGCTGTCTTCAGTTAAAACCCTAATCTGGTTGATTCAAAGCTTTTGAGCTTGTTGAAATGAATCTTTGAGAACCAAATGTTGATTGTTGATGAAGATGGTTCAATTGAGATGAAGGGATAACAAAAACCTAATTGATTGCAACTTGTACTGATGAGTGTTTCTTGATTAAACCCTGCTGAGCACAAGTAGCAAACACAAGCTATGCAATTTGTTAGTGATGTCAATGATGCATATGAAGATGATATGAGGTGGTATCTTAGGTCAAAAATTGGGGTATGACACCTGACAAGAAATTGCTTCGCCCAACAAGAAATCTCTCGCCTTTGCTAGGTCAGGCGACAGAGCGGCGACAGGCCATTCTCTGTTTTTTATGCTGTTCAATTTTACTTTCTTTTTGTTTTGTATTTATTCTAACCCTATTATTGTTGTATTTTTTTTAGTTTCTTTATTGTTTTTATTGTAGTTTAGGTAGTTGAATGCAATTTTCTAAACAAATTGAACTCGGACTTGTTCTTTAATTCTAAAATCTTCACTTTTCAATTTGTTTAGACAATTTTATTCGGTAGTTTAGTATGTGAATAATAATTGTTTTAATGTGTTTTTGTGTGTGTTTGTCTTTAAGCTTGTTCTAAATAGCTTGAGCATATTGAGGTGATTTGTCAAGTTTGATCGTTTTGACTTGCAAATGCGTGGTAATGATTTTGTTAAATTTTTGTACACGTTCGAGGTATGTGTTTATCGCTTTCTATACTTTAGCATATTTATGATACTTAGGCTTTTTACAACTTTTATGCCATTTGTTCTTTGTATAATTGTTCATTTGTGAATCACTTTAGTTCTCACCTTTCTTGTGAGGTAGCTTTCCATTGTTCACATATGCTGGAGACCACAACTCTTGTTCTAACTGGATTTTATTATGCATAATCTTTTGTTTGTGTTGACTATATGAAAGCATGAAAAGAATTAAGGCATGTCTGTTTCATTTTGAGCACAACTACCTAACCAAATAGTTCAAATTACCTTGTTAAGGGAGAGCATTTGTTATACCCCTTTGAGCCATTTTTTCATCCATGTCGTATTTGAATTGATGCTTGTCTATGAGTATCAGTTCTGGTGTTTTTGTATGGATGTTATTGTTTCTTGTTTTCTAGAACCCTCAACTTTGTGTTGTTGTATGAATTTTTGCCTTGCCTTAGAAAGTAGGGAGTATTCACATGATGATGCAGTTGAATTCAAGTTGGGGAGAAAAATGATTGTGTACTTATTTGGTTGAGTTCTATGAGGTTCAAAAGAAAAGAAAAAGAAAAGAAAAAAGAAAAAAAAAAGAAAAAAGAAAAGAAAAGAAAAAAAATAGAAAAAGGAAATTCCTTTAGAAATGAAACAAAAAGAGTATGGAATAATGTTGTGTTAATAAGTATGGTGCTTTTGTGTAACAATTTGGGATTCGGAGGATGTTTAATTGAAATTGTTTTGTGTGAATCTTTGTGAGTTGTTCACTCCCTTAGGTTTAGGCGAGTTTTTGTTTCGATTAGCCTTAGGAATTATCCCTTGTTTGTTTACCCGACCACGTTACAACCTTGAAAAGCCTTTGTGATTCTTGCTTTTATGTTTTCAATACGATTTTTGGATGACTGCATAATTTAGTCTTTTGTTTGCAAGGTTGTGGATGAGTGAAAATTACCTCATTTTCGTGTTTTCATCTACTGATGATTTCATTTTGCTAGGTGTGATTCATTTTTGAACTTGTGTTGTTTTAGAATGTTTGGTATAGTCTTTGTATTTAGCATTTGGTTCATGTTTATGTTATCGTTGTAGTTTAGTGGTAAGTGTTTACTTTATGTGTATTGTTTTTCATCCGAACCATTGTATTTGATTTCCATTTTTTAAAACTTGTCGATTCGTGATTCTTTGGTTTATTGCTTTTGTTTCTTTAAGTTGTTTGTTTCTTGTTTGAGGACAAACAAGTTCAAGTTGGGGAGAGTGATAAGTGCCAGAAAGTCGTTATTTCCGAAATTGTTTTGTGGCACTTATCGAATCTTTTGTGTGGTATTCGTTGCATAAAACCCAACTTTTTGTATAAATATGTTTAGTTTATGTGATAGTGAATATTTTGCGGTATAGTGTAAATATCATTGAGTTTAATTGATTCTATTAAATTTTTGTATGTAATCAATCATTGATATTTGAGCATTATTCGATAGAGCATTGAATAAGCTTTCCAACGCTTCGAATCGGGCGAAAAACAGAGTTACGGTTTGAAAGTTACGGCCAAAATACCAAAACAGCAAAATGTTGTTTTACTGGTGCGTGTCGCCGCTGCGCTGCAGGGCGAGAATGTGTTGCCGGGCGAGAAAAGCGTTGCCGGGCGAAAATAAGGCGACAGAAACTTAATAAAAGTGTAGAAAACACTATTTTTCAGTGGTGGTTGGATAATTATTGGTTCCACACCATCCAATAGCATTTTTTGATTAAAATTATGATAGAAAACACATTGGAGCTGTCATACGGATGATCCGGGGTGAATTTCTCATCGATCGGCTCTGACAATCCGGGATATTTTTGGTTCCTTTCTCTTCCTCTTTGTGTTGGTTTCATTTGTGGGTTGTTTATATGTATATACTTTGATCTCATGTATATTTGTCGCCCATGGCGTTATATTTAATCTGTTTTACAAATCTTTATCGATTGTTATCCTGGATTTTTACTTTCTGTTCGGGGTTTGGGTTGTGTTAGAGATAAACTTCTCGAATTCTTATCTAGGTTGATTATCTGTTAGTTTCTGGATGCTAGAGATAGATTAAGAGCTAACAATCCTTATAAGTGTCGGAGCTTAATATTTTCCGTATTTCGAGGCGTCGAGTGCGAGAGTGTCGACGAGAGTTTTACGGTTATCAGCTCAGTGTGCCAGAGATGCACACTGTTATATGTAATGCTGGATGATATTGAGGAGTATTGTAGGTTGAGTATAACTGGTCTATAAGTTTAAGATTGTGAGAAGTAGATCATATGCAATACTTGATAAAAATTTTCTATTTAAAGAATGTATTCTTTTTATGTTCATATTTAATTTTCATTTTAACTCAAACTCAAGGACGCGAGAAATTTTCGAATGGCAATTCAGTAGTAACCAATCTCTGTGGACACGATAAATCCCGAAAAAATACTTCCAAAACTTTTGTTGCTTGCCGCTATACGCCTTCAATAGGACTCCGAGTAATTGTGATTCTATTTGGGTTATTGTGGATAGGTTGACAAAATCTGCTCATTTTATTCCGATTAGAATGGATTATAAGATATAGAGGTTTGCTAAGTTGTATATTGATAAGATTGTGAGTTTGCATGGTATTCCGTCTAGTATTGTATCAGATAGAGACCAGAGGTTTACCTCGAGATTTTGGGAAGGATTGCAAAGTGCTTTGGGTACAAAGTTGTGTTTGAGTTCGGCGTATCATCCGCAGACTAATGGTCAGACGGAGAGGATGATTCAATCGCTTGAGGATCTTTTGAGAGCATGTGTTTTGGAGCACGGAGGTGCTTGGGATGTATTTTTGCCTTTTGTTGAGTTTACTTATAACAACAGTTTCCATTCTAGTATTAGAATGGCACCGTTTGAGGCTTTATATGGACGAAGGTGTAGGACTCCTTTATGTTGGTATGTGTTACACGGTGGGAGAACTGACTCTTTTAAATGTCGCGATTAAGCAAGAGTCGCCACCGACTTTTATTTTATCCAATATATAGAAAGGCTAAAAGAACAGGAAAAGACCTTTTAAAAAACTTTGAGTTCGGGGGGTAGGTTATACAAAGGGAAAGTGTAAGCACCCTTTGTATCCATGGTTATTGTAGATGTTTTGATTGGCTGCATTTTGTGGTAAAACATTCATGTGTATTCTGTTGTCTTGACTAAGGTCATGACATGTGGTGTGTAGTGTTAAAGGTTATGCAGGTTCTGGTTGTGTAAGCTAATACATGCTGTGAGTTGGATGTCATGCTCGACGTCATGACATCAGTGTTTGACAGCAGTAGCTGCTACAGTTTCTATTCTGTTTCTATTATGTTTCCTTATTTATCTTAGTCTTTATTTTGGGAAACTAAAGATTATGTTGATTGTACATCAGTAATAGAACAAATCATGGGCTGTCTTTTTGGCATCCTGATATGTGAGAAGCAGAGAATTGAAGTGAAGAATACTGTTTGCTGTGATTTATGCAGAACAGGTACAGCATCAAGATGTTACAAGGAATGTCATGACATTAACCATGACATCGCGCCTGCAGAACTGAGGAAGGAAGATTCAGTTTTGGTTTTAAAAGATACAGAATATTCTATGTGGATATTATGTAATCCTATGTGGCGCAGTCTTAAAGGTCAAAGATTCAAGTCAGAATATTGAAGAATCAAATCTAAGCATTGAAGTTTCAGCAGTTACTAATTTAGGAGATAAATTAGGTAACTTATGATCAAAAGGCCTTGTTTGTAGCAGAAGAAATCTGCTGATTTGTAACAGCATGGAGTGCTGCGATTTTAAGCCCAAGTCCAACTAGGATCAGGTTATATATAGGAATCTTTGTAGCCTTGTAAACCTAACGATCATAATGTAGTCATTAGGGTTTGTTGTTTAAGTGAACCACCCAGGTTGTGGGATGGTCACTGATTTGTGCCTCGAAGCCTGTAGGTAAGAGGTTTGTTTTATTCACTCAGAAGCTGTGAAGCAATGAGTGAAAATTGTGTTCTTGGAACTACGCTATTATGTATATTTAAGTTGTTGGTGATTAAGCCGTCGATGCAGTGGCTGAGTTGTTGACTGCTAGACATCGTTGCGATGATTGGGAGTGGAATGGAGATATTCCATATCTAGGGAGAACCTAGGTAGAAGGGTCATTGGGTAGTGATTAAGTGAGGAGTTGTAAACTGGGAGTTTAGCTCTGAATTGATACTGCTAATAGTGGACTTCATCCCTGGCTTGGTATGCCCCCAGAGTAGGTTGATTGAACCGAACTGGGTGAACAATTCTGTTGTGTTGTTTATGTTTCTGCATTGTTTATTTGTAAGTTCAGTTTGGATGTCATAACATCGTGCACGACATCAGTGTGTGATTTAATGACTGTGCTAACACAGAATCTCTGCTAAGCAGATTTGTTAATGTTAACTGAACTGATATGGGATCCCAACACTTCCAGACTTCTGGATGATAGATGTAATAAATAATTGAGGGATCTGTATGTACTGCCTCAGCCAAGCTGATGACAGACCAGATGTCACAACATCGTATATGACATCTGGGGTCTGTCTTACCAGAATTTCAATTGGTATCAGAGCAGGCATCCTGTCTGTTTCTGGATGAGATCCATGGGAGATACTTTCTGGTTGTTGGAGGTAGTTGATTGTTTGAACATTCATGTTCATATTGAATGGTCCCTAGAAGTGGAGGATGGACCTATGTGTGGAAGACTGGACCAAACTGACCAAAACAGGTGTATTCTCTTGGCAAGGGAAGATGGTGTTACTGGTTTCAAGGATATCCAAATGATTCATGCGGGAGTGAAGAATTTGGGGTGTTTTATTCAGCATATAGCAAGGTACAGAGAAGAAGATTGTCAAAACCTTCATGCGGGAGTGAAGTTAATGATAAGGTATTCTTTGTGCTTATCTGTTTCTTTCTGGTCAGAATATTGGTTAGGTCTTGTTGTGTTGCTTGAAGAAGAAGCAAGCATATTGTTGGATTGTTCAGCTGCAATTCTTGGATGTCATGCTTACAACTGGTTCTGGGAGTAAGCATTGTGTAATCTCTGTTGATATATGGCTATTTTCTGCTGCATAGCATCTGATGCATAATCCTATCTTTGAAAGAAGATCTCTAGGGTTATATGGTTTTCAACAGAATTTGTAGCAGATTGGTTTCAACTTTAGTACAAGTGTCAAAGATACTTGAGATTTTTTCTCAAGTCCACTCATAAAGGCATGGTTATTGAGGTTGAAGAGGTTCATATGATCAGTGTTCCTCATGTTCATCTGCAAAGTTGTTTGATAATCCTCAAGATTGTCAAGAATTGTGTGTTCCAAGAAGAAGGAACTGATGGCATACTGGTATGCAGCTACCAGTTGAAGAACAGATGTTCTGGTGCTAAACTTATGTAGTGTGAGTACATTTGTTTGGAACCTACTCCTGATTTGGAAGAGGAGACATCTGCTTTTTGTGTTGATTGGTCAGAATACAATCAACTGAACCTTCCATCCCAAATGTCAGTTTATTTTAGGCATAAGCTTATGGGAGTTGGAAGTAGAGCTCAGTGCAAGTGAAAGGATTCATTCAGGTTTTCTTTTCAAGACCTCTATGAAAATTCAAGATGAGCTTATATCTGGTATGTTCTTTTGATCAAAGGAACCAGATGTGTGAATTGTTTTCTTAACCATAGAACAGTTAGTGTTGAAAACTGAATACTGTGTATCGTGCATAGTGAAATATGGTTTTGAATATTGTGTGATGATTCAAGGGAGTCAGATTACTGTGTGGAATCTGAGGTATTTTCAGGAGTTATGTCATAAGTGAATCTGTTCCAGAAACCTTGTTGAGATATGGCATATATTATCCCTTAATCATGAATGATGTGTAGCTGACTGATGCAAAGGTTATTGTTTTAGGCCTGAGGTTTATTGAGGATAAATTTTAGTTGGTTTCCGCTGTATGGTATCTCTGTTAACCATGGTTTATGTAAGTATAGTATCCTCAACTGGTGTATGAAGTATGTATAGGTATAACTCATGGAGTTAGTTGCCTCTAGTAGGGATGTTGTATAATGAGACTTTTATGTACAATGCATGGATAAGCGGTGTGGAGTTTCCATGATTGTTTGTTTGAGGGGGAGATTTGGTTAACCTCCCCACGTCTGATTCAGCCTTGTGTTTAGTTGGCTACTGAACGGTGTCACATGGGTTCTGGTTGTTGTGTGACACATTTGTAAGGAAAGATTCATCTCTCTCTTTCCTAAGGGCGAATCTAACTGGGAAAGGATTTAAGATCAATTGTTATTTGTGCAAAGTACAAGTATTTAATTGATTATCCTTGGAAGTTCAAGATAACTGATGTTCTTAAAGATGTTGGAACATCTCTTCTTCAAGACCATGTACAGGAAGGATAGTGCAATTGTTTTAAGATCTATCTCTTTGATGGCAGCAGAAGCATATGATCACTGAAAAAGGTTTCCTGGCAAGAAACATGTTCGGTTTTGGAGTGCACAAGAAGAAGAAGACATCATAATCTTGATGGTGGTTACTTGGATCAGTTTATTTCTGATCTAGGTAAGGAAGTGCATTGGCTAATGCACACTGTGAAGTCAAGAACAAGTGGCAGTATTCTTGACATCATGGAAATAGCTTTGCTCAAGGAAGTGGCATCCTTGGTACAGCTAGAGGATTAGTCTCTAACTAGTCCTTCTGATGACTCATGCATCAGAGTGTCTGATGTTGTTGGAAAAGAAGCAGGGATTCATAAAAGTGTGAGCTTGGATGACATAACTGCATAACTGCAGGATGGAGGTTGCGTACTCAAACTTGGTTTCACAATCAGGTCTATGAGAGCATTGAACTCTGGTTCTGTAAAGGGAGGAAGTTCTTTCAAGTGGCAGAAGAAGGAGCTGAATTCAACAGCTAGATGTTAAAACACAATGTGTTGACATTTGGTTCATCTCAGAAGTGGGTTCGAAGGATCAAGATAATCAACATATGGCAGCTGATTATTCTTGAGGATAGTCTTAGACAAATTACTTTTGGGCAGAAGAGTAATAAGTTGAAGACAAAAAGGAGGTGTTTTCTACTCACCTCTTGGAGCTTGTGGTAGAAGTTATGAGCTATCTATGAAAGAGTGCATCTTGTAATATAGATCTCCTATTGTGGGTGACTTATTGTATCCTAATCAAGCTGGTGGCGAAGTGGTATCTAAGGATTATCAGATGGTGTTTTTTTTTGTGTGTCGTGGTCATGTCATGCAGAGTAACTTTTAAGGGGGAGCTGTACGTTGCTTTGGCAACATTTATGGCCAAACAGGGGGAGAAGAGATTGTCACCCCAGATCATATTGAACAAGTTATTTCTATTCATGGTATGTGATAGTGTAGCTTGTGGAACTTATTCAGCAGGTCTGATGTTTTGATGTGCTTTAGCAATTCTGCATAACTGGTAGTTTGCTAGTTGTTTTTGTGCTGCTGTGGTGACAGAATGTTTTAGCCAAAAATTTGCCAAAGGGGGAGATTGTAGATGTTTTGATTGGCTGCATTTTGTGGTAAAACATTCATGTGTATTCTGTTGTCTTGACTAAGGTCATGACATGTGGTGTGTAGTGTTAAAGGTTATGCAGGTTCTGGTTGTGTAAGCTAATACATGCTGTGAGTTGGATGTCATGCTCGACGTCATGACATCAGTGTTTGACAGCAGTAGCTGCTACAGTTTCTATTCTGTTTCTATTATGTTTCCTTATTTATCTTAGTCTTTATTTTGGGAAACTAAAGATTATGTTGATTGTACATCAGTAATAGAACAAATCATGGGCTGTCTTTTTGGCATCCTGATATGTGAGAAGCAGAGAATTGAAGTGAAGAATACTGTTTGCTGTGATTTATGCAGAACAGGTACAGCATCAAGATGTTACAAGGAATGTCATGACATTAACCATGACATCGCGCCTGCAGAACTGAGGAAGGAAGATTCAGTTTTGGTTTTAAAAGATACAGAATATTCTATGTGGATATTATGTAATCCTATGTGGCGCAGTCTTAAAGGTCAAAGATTCAAGTCAGAATATTGAAGAATCAAATCTAAGCATTGAAGTTTCAGCAGTTACTAATTTAGGAGATAAATTAGGTAACTTATGATCAAAAGGCCTTGTTTGTAGCAGAAGAAATCTGCTGATTTGTAACAGCATGGAGTGCTGCGATTTTAAGCCCAAGTCCAACTAGGATCAGGTTATATATAGGAATCTTTGTAGCCTTGTAAACCTAACGATCATAATGTAGTCATTAGGGTTTGTTGTTTAAGTGAACCACCCAGGTTGTGGGATGGTCACTGATTTGTGCCTCGAAGCCTGTAGGTAAGAGGTTTGTTTTATTCACTCAGAAGCTGTGAAGCAATGAGTGAAAATTGTGTTCTTGGAACTACGCTATTATGTATATTTAAGTTGTTGGTGATTAAGCCGTCGATGCAGTGGCTGAGTTGTTGACTGCTAGACATCGTTGCGATGATTGGGAGTGGAATGGAGATATTCCATATCTAGGGAGAACCTAGGTAGAAGGGTCATTGGGTAGTGATTAAGTGAGGAGTTGTAAACTGGGAGTTTAGCTCTGAATTGATACTGCTAATAGTGGACTTCATCCCTGGCTTGGTATGCCCCCAGAGTAGGTTGATTGAACCGAACTGGGTGAACAATTCTGTTGTGTTGTTTATGTTTCTGCATTGTTTATTTGTAAGTTCAGTTTGGATGTCATAACATCGTGCACGACATCAGTGTGTGATTTAATGACTGTGCTAACACAGAATCTCTGCTAAGCAGATTTGTTAATGTTAACTGAACTGATATGGGATCCCAACACTTCCAGACTTCTGGATGATAGATGTAATAAATAATTGAGGGATCTGTATGTACTGCCTCAGCCAAGCTGATGACAGACCAGATGTCACAACATCGTATATGACATCTGGGGTCTGTCTTACCAGAATTTCAGTTATCCATGGGCTCTTAATTGCTTAGCTCACTTTGATTTGTTTGAAAAAGTGTCGTGTGTGTTTAGAAAAGATTTGTTAAGGACTTTAGCTTGTAAATAAGCGTAGCCTTTTTGAATTGTTTTGAAAAGGAAGTGTGTAAAGTAATTTGAAAGTTTGAATGTGTGAGCAAGCATTTAAGAACACCTACCCTAAGATTGTCTTTCTTGTTCTTTAAGTCTTTCGGGCGAAAGGGTCTATCCATACCATGAGAGGGCAGGAAGTCTTTCAATTGGATGTTAAGGGTCATCGAGAAATTATCGTTCGCCATAAAATTGTCCCTACCATATATAGGGTATGTAGTCTTTAGGGAAGGATATAATAGTCATTTAAGCAACATGCGAGGATACCTTAGCAATGGGACAATCATCTTTATTTCCGAGGAAGCATCGAGGGACAAAATCCTATGATGATTTCACTGAATTAAGGAAACATTTGCTTTAGGTATCCTCAGAATCGAGGGAATTGACTATTTTAGAATCGTAATTAAAAGGCAACAGGCAGCATAAGAAGGGTTACCCTAAAGGTGTGTGTGTGTGTGTGTGTGTGTGTGTGTGCAATCAATCATGTGGTTAATTCAAATATTTTATCTTGTAATTTAGAGTGATACTAGGTTAATTTTAGCAAGGCTTGCACTCCCTAGGATTACTAACCACAGCAGAAAAGAATAAACAAAACTAAATGTCCTACGCTATTACAATAAACACCTGTATGCGGGAAAATTAAAGACAGAAAAATAAACCTAATTACTATTACAATAAAACCCTGAGGGTAACAGAAAATAAAGGAAGAAAGGTAGAAAACTTTTTACAAGGCTTTGGGGCAGATACATAATTTATAATAGCAAGCAATAATAATGCGAATAATAAAAATCCAAAATTTTAAATAATAAGGCAGAATTAAAATAAAGGCACATGCGACAATCACAGAGTATGGGGTGAGAAGAGAATTGCGTTTGAAGAAATTCAATGTTTAAAAACAATTTGTGGTGTTCATGGTGATAAATCTTAAATCTTAGAGGTTAAAAGAAAACCTAAAATTATGATTATAGTTAATTTTAACAAGCCTAAAAATAAAATTGTGATTAAAATTATAAACCTAAAAATTAAACTAATTAGCCTAAATTAAATTATTATCCTAATTATTTTAACTTAATTTTAATTAACTAACCCTGATTTGATTAAATTAAAATATAACTCTAAACATCTAATTAACTAATAAAAATCCTAAATCATTTTTATTAACCTAAATTAATTACTAAATAAATCTCTCTAACTATATTAATCTACTGATAAAAATTAAAAGTTAAATTAGTGTTTTCATAAAAGATTAGTTTTATAAAAAAAACAAGTTATATAAAATAAATACATAATAATTTAGAGAAAAGAAAACAAACCTGGGCGCCAATTTGGTGTGGATGAGACCTTGGGAGTCCATGGTGGACCACCGTCTGGAGGCGTTGGATCATACTCTCAGGGGCATCCGTTGGCTGTTGGTGGAGGGCGTATGGTGGGCACCTGTGAGTGAGACGCGCTGGATCTGGAATCAAATAATAAGTGAAAAAACATTGCATCCCTGGGGATCGAACCCCACTCCTTACACTCATAGATCCATCACTTTTGCCATGTGTGCCAAACTTGTTAGTCGTTAGTAAATCACTCTGAATAAATTATATAGAAAAGTAAAAGCATTAATGGACGAGTCAACCCAAACGCCAACGTGGGGCCCAGTGGTTAGCACGAATCCAATGAAAATTAGAGAGAGAGTCGTTGAATCTTTGGTTGTCCAATCACGTCACCACAGGCATGAGGAGAGAGGTCTTGGGAGCTGACCGACCAATCACACGCAGCCTACATGTCACCAGCACTATTCATTGTCTTCTCCAAAGCTACCTGCGGAAATTGCCGCACATTTACTTATGGAATTACCTGCGGAAAAGCCATAATTTCATAGCAAAAAACCTGCAACCTGAACCCTGTAAAATACGGTCAATAAAAATAGAAGAGGGGCCCTAACCCCCTAATTTGGGGTCCCTGAATCCATTGGTGGCATTGTCTTGACCTGAAACTGACTGTATAATGAGATACGAACAGGAACAAAGTCGTGCCCTAACCATGGCAACCTATCGTAATGGCAATCAAACTCACGAGAAATACGTCCAAACGAACCTAAACATTGTCAGTAACATATACGCATGCCAATAATTGATTCATAATGCTTGAACAGAATGTTTTGAGAAAAGAAAAACTCACAACGATGGTGCAACTTTAAGGGTGATGGTTGGATACGGTACAAGCTTCAACAGTGGTGGGGAATGACTCCTGGGATCTTTAGGGACGTGATGCAATGCTTGGAATGGACTGAAACTGGCTATGGAGAATTTTTGGCGGTGCCCTTATTTCTTGAAAGTTTGTAGCTTGAAACCCTAGCTCCATTGGCCAATTTTCGTCCCCTAACACTATGTGCCTGTTGTCTATTTATAGAGGAATGAAATAGGGTTAGAATATGTTGAGGGAATCAAATAAAAATCAAGTGTTTTGATGGTGAGAAATTTGATTGAAATTAGATTGGAAAGTTGCTATTTTTGTATCAATCTCTTGCCAATCCACTTTGTACGAAATTTTCAGCTAATATGGAGCATTTGGATGATTGGATTTGATTTCAAAATCAAATCTTTGATTTAAAATTAATTCTTCACATTTATAACGATTTATTCATATTTAAATGAATTAAAAATTCAAGGGTTAAATAAGTTTTTGGTCCCTATAAATATTGCAGTTTCATTTTCAGTCCCTCCTGGGTTTTGGCAACGGTTTTAGCTGGTTTTGGCAACGGTTTTTTTGTAAAAACCGTTGCCTAAAGGCAGGGAGGGACTAAAAATGAAAACTGCAATATTTATAGGGACCAAAAACTTATTTAACCCAAAATTCAAATAAATAAGATAAATATTATAAAAATAAAATAATTAATTAAATGATAATTATAAGACCCATGGACATGTTTGAAATCCAAAATTTAGGCCCAAAGGTTCAAAAACCTCAAACTTCTCCACTTTGCATTTCATGCATTTTCTCAAAATCGTCCAACTTATGCAAGCCATAACTCATTCAACTTTAATCATATGGAGATGTTCTAGGAATTTTTGGAAAGCCCGAGATGTCCTCTAAAAGCCACTTTGGAACATATTTTCCCTTTGGAGATTTTATCTTGATGATATTGTTCCTAACAAAAAACAGCTTTTGGCGATCTTCTAGAAGGACCTGTAATGTTTTGACTTATATCTCTTAGGCGGAAGCATTTCTTGACCTTGGGCCCAACATCAAAGTTGTAGATAATTGAATTTCCTTAATAATGTGCTTTGGTTGGGGAATTTCTGATAAAACATGTGGGAGATATGATCAGTCAAAGTTAGGTTGACTTTCTCCTATAAACCCTAATTTAATAACTTGGACATTTGTGGATTTCTGATCTCTCCTTGATGAATCATGATCAATACTTGATAAAATGATGAATGATACTTCAAAATAAGGATGTTGACCAAAAATCAGGAATTTTGACTATACTTTGACCACAGTTGACTTTTAGGCCAAACTAGTCGACTGTTGACTATCTGAGCAATTGATTGAGTAATCTTGGGAATCAGGGCTTGAAACTTGGCATAGAGGTTCTTTGAATCATATGAGAGGCCATGGGATCAATTTGAGGTCTTAGAACTTGATCTAATCTTGAGAGAAGCAAAACCCTAGTTGTGGGTTGATTGCTTAGGAAATAAGTAAGTGTGCCCAATTCTTGCATATGCTTGAGTAACTGAAGATCATATGAGTCAAGATATATTGAAATATGATGGTCAAATTTTTGGGTATGACAGTATGAATCTGGTGAGAGTGTTGTGGTTGGACCTGAGATTATTCAACAGACTACATATAAGGTTAAGATGATTTTGGTGAAGATGAAGGCTTCTCAGAATCGTCAGAAGAGTTATCATAATAAGAGGACAAAAGCGCTTGAGTTTGAGAAGGACGATCATGTATTTTTGAGGGTTACTCCTATGATAGGTGTTGGTAGAGCTTTGAAGTCGCGTAAGTTTACGCCGCGTTTTATTGGTCCGTATCAGATTTTGAGAGAGTAGGTGAAGTGGCATATCGGATTGCTTTGCCACCGTCACTTGCTAATTTGCATGATATGTTCCATGTTACCCACTTGAGGAGATACATTGCATATTCGTCTCATGTTGTCCAATTAGATGATGTTCAAGTAAGAGATAATTTGACGGTTGAGACGTTACCTATGGGGATTGAGGATCGAGAGGTTAAACAACTTTGTGATAAAGAGATCGCGTTGGTGAAAGTGATTTGGGGAGGACCAGCTGATGGTAATGTCACTTGGGAGCTTGAGAGTCAGATGAGAGATTCATATCTTGAGTTGTTTGTTTGAGGTAATTTTCGAGGACGAAAATCTTTTAAGTGGGGGAGGGTTGTAAAACCTCGTTTCCCCATCGATAATTTAAATGCATAATATCAGAGTATTTCAAATTTTCAAAATAAACAACCATAAACAGGATGTCACACGTCACCTCATAAGAAAACACATACTCATATAATAGATACGCAACACATATTCAATTTACAACATGTCTAAAATTCTCTTTTATTCACAGCGGAAAATAATAATAACAATTATTCTCTTCATGGTAGCATAAAGCTATAACATCATCTTTAACAAAACTACAACGTGGTCACATATTAAAACAATTCGACATTGGAGTTCTACAATGTTTATTCCTAAAAACACAAAACAAATGCAATCCCCGAGTGTTACGTATCAAAGCGAACCGACTCAATCTAAGCAATACGAGGCAATTCCTCGACTGCTCGTCTCTTCATGCTACTTCAATAGTACCTGCACGTTAGCAATATAAAGGCAATGGCCAACAAAAAAAGGGGTGAGATATCATAACAATCTAAAAGGAAGCATAATAATGAGTAGATAAAAATATGGATACACATGATTGTACTTCATTATCTCACTTCTTATTTCTCATTCATCACAACACATCAATTCGCAAACCAAAATACAACAAACGTCATATTACATCGTCACATGATCAGAAACATCACAAACATCATAAAACAACATAACATCCTTGTTAACATCACACACAACATCAAGTTCACAACATAAAATGCACATGAGACTATCTTCACTTAAATGCATGTGGTACCAACATCATCATAATAAATGCCAAATAGGGCATATTGAGTCGAAGCTCCATCGTCACTTTGCCAAACAAGGCCATCGTCATCGTCATAGTAAATGCAAATGAATGCAATGTCTATATGAAATAACATAACATATAATCACAAGGCGTAACCCCACGTCACTTTGCCAAATAAGGCCACATCGTCGTCATAATAATCATCGTCACACGACATGTATACATTTAAACATGCACGTCATCAACATCGTCAAAACAATCGTCTTCACAAGGCATGCATACATACAAACATGCATATCACCAAACATCATCAAAACAATCATGTTAACAGAATACATCATATTATCCTAAGAGAATACATAACAACATATAGCAAGACATAAGTGCATCAACTTATAATAAGAGACATGCTTACTATTATACTAACATTTCATTATACCTATACAAGTAGTACACAAACACTTCCCAATTCTTTTCATAACTTATTAAGCTGATATTAGTAATTTAATTATCATAGCATAGAGAATTATTTAAGCTTCACATCACTTGCCATTACATGCCATCGTCTTCATCGTCATAATAATCATCTTCACAAGGCGTGCATACATATCAAACATGCACGTTATCAAAACATCGCCAATACGTCATGTTAACACAATACATCATTTACTCACACATCATTATCATAATCACATCATTATAATTTAAACGCTTATCACGTCGTATAAATACCTAGTTACATCGGTTCATAACAAAGGGTACACTTCCTAGGTTATCACTATATGATTCAACCGCTTAGCTCTAATCCCAACGCCAACACAACTACATATTGTAAATCATTTGATTCTACTGGGTTATAATTCATATAATTAGTTCTCTAACGCCTCGACGTTGCATCAAATGAAACATCATTGTAGGCTAACTCTGCTAATCTCCATTAGTCTTGCCACTGCACATCTACAACGTATACAGTTCTTAAAACACTGTAATTATTTGTTTTAAAAATATTGAGCTACTGTAAGTAATTCCATCATAATCCAATAGTATATATCGTTAGCTACGCGTGGGTTCAAACGGTTTGCAAATCGAATGCACGAGTCAAAAGTTATGCCACTTTCAATTTTCAATTTTCAAAAGTATGAAGCAATTCGCCCGGCATTATGCAACCCTTTAGAAGGTTAGAAGGTTAGAACCTCACCCTTACCTTAAGTTTCAGTTCTTCAAGCTTCACAAGCATGGCCTCCTTCACATAGGTCTTCCCTTCTTCTCTTCTGCCTCTTTCTTTCGCTTCTCTTTCTACGATCAATTGGAATATGATCTCTATTCCTCTTCTAAACCCTTTTAGACCCTTATTCCTCAATACCAACATTGCCCTTTCTTTTCTCTTAATTAGAATAAATAATTATAATAATCACTTAAATAATTATTTATTCGAATAATATAATACTCATCATATTATTTTACCAATAATAAAATAATAATTTCTAACATTCTCATGGCACCTCAAGCTTCTACTCATTCAGTCATATATCCCACATCCTTATATTTTTGGTCATGCACCTCCAAGGTCTTATTCCACATAACGCATCATCTCTTATGAATTCTAAGGCAACTATTCCCTTCATCAAGGTATATAATAACACATCACAATAATCATCAAAATATCGAATAGCTCATCATCACAAATCGTCACAAAGTTCCAACATAGCATCACACATTCGAATAATTAATCAAATCACACTAATTACTTAAATAAATAATTAGTCTAGAATTTGGGGCGTTACAACTCTCCCCCACTTAGAACATTTTCGTCCTCGAAAATTCGCCTTCATACACACAACTCCAGATACAACCCTCGCATCCTACTATCCAATTCCCACGTCATGTTTGGCATCACCTCAAATACCACTAATCATCATCCCATAAGTTTTATCTCGTCTAGTTTACAATGCACCGATTCATACAATCCTTGTCCCATCACTATAGGATACACGATCTATCACTTCATTACACTGCAACTTTGTCATAAGCATCTCAACACTATCGTAATATCGACAATGTTGACACATAACTCTAGCATCACAGTGCTACGCCTCACTAAATAAGCATACTATCCCATACATCTTATTGTCATGGCAACAACACAATCAATCTATATTCTTTTCACATGCCACTTCCATTTTGGAATGTCCAATGATTTGCATCATCACCTCGGCTTCTAACATTTTCACCCTTCGACTTCCAACAAGTCAATCCACATAACAGACTTGCGCAATCACGCTTCAGCTGCGCTACTTTGATAATATATCCTTAAAGTCGTCATCTTCACTTCATCAATCACCAGATCTGCAAGTTTCGCATCTAGCATCTGACTTCCTTCAATATTCATCGAATGATTACTGTTCACTTTTGATATCCTCCACCGTCCATTCTACGGAATTAGCTCACATACAACCTAAAATATTCAAACTATTCAACAAGTTCCAATTCTTTCACAGTCACTTCCTCCTTAGGTTCACACGAAAAGGGAACGACTAACTCTCAATATAAAGTTAATTCACTTATCACACCATCAAGATAGCAAGACAAGTCCATCACATCCAACACAATTTCGGCTACTATTAACAATGGATTAAGGGTGATCAGTTCCTCAATTTGTCAATAGTTAGCCGACAATCATGATGGAGCGTAAACCATCGTTACTAAACTACAATAGCGTCCATTATAACTTGGCTCAAGTTATCTGAGAATAACGTCCCAAAAATCCACTTCCTAGTGTACTCGTTGCGCACGCTGCACAACATAATTCTCAAGTATCTTCCAGTACTGGGATATTACTACACCAAGCATAATCCAAATTGTTTCTCTTCAAAGATGTCTTTATCTAAATAGAGAACTTTTAACAACGTCAATAAATCCTTAGTCTTTACTTTAATCTTATCACTTCGCTGATCCGTAACATCTTACATTGTATCTCATTTTAATCACAATCTCAACACTACTACTTCGTCATTTGTTCGATGGTAAAGCCTTCCAACATTTCCTGACGCATACCGACACCACGTCATCTCTGATGCACGATCCTCTCTAACCATTTTAATAGACATAAGCTGCACTTCTAAGTGTCCCTCCAATACCTTCACATCCTTCATAATACCAATCACAACTTACTAGACCTCGTCTCAAACAAACTGCAGCAATAACTAGCTACATCCAACAACTTTTAATCTCCGTAACCATCTTCGGAGCTTCTAGAAGTAGAACTGCATTTACCTCAGATAGATCTACAGGTTCCAAGGACAAGGTCAATAGCAAATCAACCTCCCTTCCAACCTTATCTATCCTCAACATCGATTTCCATGCAATCTAAAGATCTCGACATATATCTAAGACTTCATTCGTCTTATAACTCAAGAGACACCTTCCTTTGCCGAAATCTTCATTTTTCAAAACACCGAGACTCCGGTCTTTACACAAAACTACTCACACATTTGAGTTCCTAATCTTATTCGTAATTCACAACCATCCAACCACGTCGGCAACATCCGCCAATCACTCATATGATTTCCAACAACAAAACCCTAAAGCAGTCTTTTCACTCTATCGCCTTTTCCAGACGTTGACATCGTAACCAATGGTAACTCAACATTGATAACTCCACCTTCAACCGGCACTACTAAAACATTACTATCATCTGAGCTCCACCTCTTAATAGTTATTATACTTACTCAACAAAATCAGCTCTTCAACATCACCTAGCTCAGATTCACATTCCGGGTAAGTCACAGATATCTTTAGGGAAACATCAGGAATTACACCACACTGGCCTATCGCTAGCCGTCACATCGCTTTCTATTCTCAAATAAGCAGCCATCAAAACACCTGATCTTCCTCCCTCAAATACATCCTGAACTTGACCGATCGGCAAGAATCACAGATCCCAACTCTCTTCGGTTTCGAGAATAACACCGCTTCAACATCACTTGTACTCCTGCAACCAATACCACACCAAACCAACTCATCACACTAGAAACATCTTAGAGAAGCAAAAGCTTCTCCCCCACTTACTTCCAACGAACTCCTGTAGCTAGACAATCAGAAAAACACACAAGTACTACAGTGTTCCACACACATGTCGCATACCAAGGAATTAACAATATTATACAGACTGGCTGCACAGACCGACCTGCTCTAATACCAATTGTAACACCCCGTTTCCCCATCAATAATTTAAATGCATAATATCAGAGTATTTCAAAATTTCAAAATAAACAACCAGAAACAGGATGTCACACGTCACCTCATAAGAAAACACATACTCATATAACAGATACGCAACACATTCAATTTACATCATGTCTAAAATTCTCTTTTATTCATAGCGGAAAATAATAATAACATTTATTCTCTTCATGGTAGCATAAAGCTATAACATCATCTTTAACACAACTACAACATGGTAACATATTAAAACAATTCGACACTGCAGTCCTACAATGTTTACTCCTAAAAACACAAAACAAACGCAATCCCCGAGTGTTGCATATTAGAGCGACCCAAATCAATCTAAGCAATACGAGGCAATTCCTCGACTACTCGTCTCTTCATGCTACTTCAATAGTACCTGCACGTTACCAATATAAAGGCAACGTCCAACAAAAAAAGGGCTGAGATATCATAACAATCTAAACAGAAGCATAATAATGAGTAGATAAAAATATAGATACACATGATTATACTTCATTATCTCACTTTTTATTTCTCATTCATCACAACACATCTATTCGCAAACAAAAATACAACAAACATCATATTACATCGTCACATGATCGGAAACATCACAAACATCATAAAACAACATAACATCCTTGTTAACATCACACACAACATCAAGTTCACAACATAAAATGCACATGATACCATCTTCACTTAAATGCATGTGGTACCAACATCGTCATAATAAATGCCAAATAGGGCATATTGAGTCGAAGCTCCATCGTCACTTTGCCAAACAAGGCCATCGTCATCGTCATAGTAAATGCAAATGAATGCAATGTCTATATGAAATAACATAACATATAATCACAAGGCGTAACCTCACGTCACTTTGCCAAATAAGGCCACATCATCGTCATAATAGTCATCGTCACACGACATGTATACATTTAAACATGCACGTCATCAACATCGTCAAAACAATCGTCTTCACAAGGCATGCATACATACAAACATGCATATCACCAAACATCATCAAAACAATCATGTTAACAGAATACATCATATTATTGTAAGAGAATACATAACAACATATAGCAAGACATAAGTGCATCAACTTATAATAAGAGACATGCTTACTGTTATACTAACATTTCATCAAAACTATACAAGTAGTACACAAACACTTCCCAATTCTTTTCATAACTTATTAAGATGCTATTAGTAATTTAATTATCATAGCATAGAGAATTATTTAAGTTTCACGTCACTTGCCATTACAGGCCATCGTCTTCATCGTTATGATAATCATCTTCACAAGGCGTGCATACGTATCAAACATGCACGTTATCAAAACATCGTCAATATGTCATGTTAACGCAACACATCATTTACTCACACATCATTATCATAATCACATCATTATAATTTAAACGCCTATCACATCGTATAAATACCTAGTTACATCGGTTCATAGCAAATGGTACACTTCCTAGGTTATCACCATATGATTCAACCGCTTTGCTCTAATCCCAACACCAACACAACTACATATTATGAATCATTTGATTATACTGGGGTATAATTCATCTTATTAGTTCTCTAATGCCTCGACGTCGCATCAAATGACACATCATTGTAGGCTAACTCTGCTAATCTCCATTAGTCTTGCCACTGCACTTCTACAACGTATACGGTTCTTAAAACACTATAATTCCTTCTTTTTTTAATATTGATCTACTGTAAGTAATTCCATCATAATCCAATAGTATATATCGTTAGCTACGCGTGGGTTCAAACGGTTCGCAAATCGGACGCACGAGTCAAAAGTTATGCCACTTTCAATTTTCAAAAGTCTGATGCAATTCGCCCGGCGAATAAGCCTAATTCGCCTGGCGAATCTAAACAGTAGCGTGGCCAATTTTTGCCTTTCTCGCTCGGCGAAACTCACCTATTTCGCCCGGCGAATGTGTCGATTCTAGGAATTGTTTTTCTGCGATTTTCTGCACTGTAAACCTCCAAATAAGCCAATTTTCATCTATACATCATACCAATTTTATAGGAACATTATCATACATCATAAATCAAAATTGCAACCACATAACAACGTTGAGTATACCAATTTTTCACATCAATGGACAACCCCATGAATCAAAACAAAAAGGGATTAAGGCATACAATCACAATACCTATTTTATACCCTTCCCTATCATTATGCAACCCTTTAGAAGGTTAGAACCCCACCCTTACCTTAGGTTTCGGTTCTTCAAGCTTCACAACCATGGCCTCCTTCACATAGGTCTTCCCTTATTCTCTTCTGCCTCTTTCTTTCGCTTCTCTTTCTACGATCAATTGGAATATCATCTCTAATCCTCTTCTAAACCCTTTTAGACCCTTATTCCTCAATACCAACATTGCCCTTTATTTTCTCTTAATTAGAATAAATAATTATAATAATCACTTAAATAATTATTTATTCCAATAATATAATACTCATCATATTATTTTACCAATAATAAAATAATAATTTCCAACATTCTCATGGCACCTCAAGCTTCTACTCATTCAGTCATATATCCCACATCCTTATATCTTTGGTCATGCACCTCCAAGGTCTTATTCCACATAACACATCATCTCTTATGAATTCTAAGGCAACTATTCCCTTCATCAAGGTATATAATAACACATCACAATAATCATCAAAATATCGAATAGCTCATCATCACAAATCGTCACAAAGTTCCAACATAGCATCACACATTCTAATAATTAATCAAATCACACTAATTACTTAAATAAATAATTAGTCTAGAATTTGGGGAGTTACAAGAGTTGTAACATCCCGATTTTTACTAGCTATTTTTATTAATTATTTTATTAATTATTTTATTTGGTATTTTATTAATTACTTATTTATTTAATTATTATGTGGTATAATAATTATTGAATTATTTAATTATGTGTGTATTTGTGCTATTTGGGTTAATTGGGTTAATTGAGAGATATAACCAATTGGGCCTAAATAGTGGTGGTATGAGTAATAAGTGAGGTGTTAAGTTAGTAAGCCCAATAAGAGATAAGTGATAGTAAAGGTTGACAGAAAAGAAGAGATATTATTTTCATTTGGAGAAAAGAAGAGAAAACAAGAGAAAAGGATAAAGGGAGAAAGAGCAAGAAAAGAAAAACCTAGATTCATCAAGGTAAGGGTTTGATTTCACATGATTATGGTTGTACGTGGTTTTATGCAATGGGTAGTATGTATGAATAGGAATGGGTGTTCTATTTTTCCCCTAATTTGAATAAGGTTTTGTTTGAAACTTGGAATTGACGATGAAATGGAATGATTAGATGTTGTAGGTTAGTACCCATAATGAGTAATGCATTTGATTGATATTGTATGATGAAAATCTAGTGTTTGATTTGAGTATTTTGACCTATAATGTGTAAAATTCGTGTTTGGTTTGGCTTGGAAGACTGGTGATTTCGTAGCAGGTTTTTGCTTTTCTGAAGCCACTCGTCGGGCTAACAGGTTTAGTCGTCGGGCGAACATTCGCTCAGGGGCAGTCGCCGGGCGAAATAAGAGGCGAACAAGAGGTTTTTGTGACCAAGCTACTGCTGATAATCGCCGGGCGAATGAAGGAAGATTGTGAAACTTTAAAGGGGCATAACTTTTGATCCGTTGTGTATGGGATATAATCATTTTGAAATACATGAGTACTTGTTATCCGTTGTGTAATGCATATTTCTTAATGAATTATGATATTTGAGATTGTTATCATTATGACCAGGTGTATCTGTTAATTGAGATATTATTTGTGTTGGTTTTTGAACGCTTTTAGTTTTTGAAAACGTCGATGTGACACCCTTTGTATATATGCATGCTATTTAACTCTCATTTATGCCATGTTTATTTGGGGTATTAGAAAGGGGTGTTACACACTTGGTCTCATATGCACTCTTTCAACCATTAACTTTATCAAGGTTATTTTCGGCATTACATTCAAAGATGAACGTGTATCCACCAATACTCGTGAGAGAGTGTTATCTGGGCACTTCATTGAAATATTAGCTACTAGCAAATCTTCATCACTAGAGCTCAAACAGCTATTGGCGGTGATATTAGCTACCACCCCAACAAACTAGTTAATAGTGATACCTTTTGTTACGTGATCCCCACTCATGATTTTCAACAAAGAGATTCTATGAGCCTCAGAGCTCAACAACAGAGATATTATAGGGATCTTGGATGGAGTCTAGTTAATTTGGTCTACAACTTTGTAGTCGCTCTTCATGATAATTATTAAGAACTCTTTTTCATCCTCCTACGATAGTGCTTTCTTTAAGGGTTCTTCCCCTGCTCCAGAATTAGAAACTTATTTCCGTTTAGAGGGCTCTATAAGAATTTAATCAATCTTTTTTTGTAGTCCCTCAGAAGCGTACACTCTGCCATAGTGAGTTACACCACATGTACCAGCTATATTGGTGACGTTCGGCTCCGTTAATACCAGTGGTTTATTGCCCACATAAACTGTGGCATTATAGTTTTATTGTACAAAATGAAATAAAGAGTAGAGGAATTCAAATTGGTATAGGAATTCAAATTGACTCAACTGTACATCCATTTGAGCAATTTTAATTGGAAAAATACCATTTTTTGTCCAATAGATTAACCTCAAGATTCATTTTGGTCTCTTAACTAATAAATGGTTCATATTGGTCTCTTAACTCTTCAAATGTTTTATTTTAGTCATTTTTATCTAATTAGTGGCGGAAAAACGCAAAAATCGGTCGCTAATTAGATAAAAAAACTAAAATAAAACGTTTGAAGAGTTAAAGAATCAATATGTATCATTTTTTAATTAAGGGTCTAGAATAAATCATGAGGTTAACATAGCAGACAAAAAATTTTTTTTTTTGCCATTTTTATTTCAATTCAAATTATAAAAACTAAAATATATTAGTTTTTTTTAACAAATGTGGTGATTTAATACCTCAGTTTTAGATCTAAGGACATAATATCTTTTTTTTAGCAAAAATTTATTATTTTGGAACAAAAATCGTCAGTTTTTAGATTTATAAACTAAATATGAATAAATATATAACAAAATTTCAATCAACACTGTATTTGAATTTTTTTTCTTATACAAAATTCTATTTATATATTTATGAATATTATATTATACTTATTTATATTATATACTATTTATTTACTTTGATTATTAAATTAATACTTTTAGATCTATTTTTAAAGTATACGACCTCTTCCTCAAATATGGTATCGTCTGCTGCGTTTTAGATTCAGCCATCAGTGCTGCCTCTAATTTAATGGCCAAGGAATTTTAAAGGAAGGAAATAACTATTAAAAAATGGTACTGAAAAATAATGGGCGGAGGAAATTATAGCAGGACAAAGGGATACATGGGAAAGTAATAAAAACTAGTCATCTCTTAGCTCTTTTTAATATAAAAATTGAGAAGTACTTAATTAGCCGCAGCATTGTAGCAGTATCCATAAAATTGATAGAATGCCAGAAAAGTAATAAATATAGACTCTATGAATTATTTAGCTGTAGGAATCTTTTCCAACCCACACTCTTTCAAATATCTATGCCAAGACAAACTCTTTTCCATCTTTGCCAAGACAAACTCTTTCAAGGTGAAGGATAAAATGGTGAAGTTGATAATTAGGACTATCATGGTGAACTTAAAAATTACCTGCTATCATCATGGGTTAAACAAGTTCTTTCACATTTATTCCAATGCTCATAAGAATACTTAATGACTTTTATATTTTTCCAACAAATTACAAATGACCCATTGTTGCAAATTAATATTCTCTACAAAATGACTAATTGTTGTCATAGAATTATAAATCCTTAAAGAATATCTTTGTTAAAACACTTTGAGTCACCTAACCCTTATGTTTAATTAGTTCGATATTCATTGGGTATTAAAAAAAAATAAACATAATAAATAAAATAATTATTTATTTATAATAAAATAATTATTTGTTTATCATATTCTTTGTTTGTTTCAACCAAATTATTAATGGCATGAGACAATACAAATCAATGACAGTGTGGAAGGAATAAAATAAATTTATTAGACTAGATTAAAAAACTTGATAAAGTTTGATATGAAAAAATAATTTCTCTTTAAAAGATTAAGAAATTTGATGAAATTCTAATAACAAAAAAAGATTTTAAGTTTATTGAGAACAATTGTTTTGAACCAAAAAATTAAAAAAAAAATTGAATTGGTTAATACATCATAATTCAGAGCAATATTGAAATGATAAATTTATAGAGATGGTTTAGCATTGTTTGTTCAACGTATTGTACTATTTCTTAATTTTTATTTGTTTTGTTTTAAAATGAAATTGGACTGTCTAGCTTCCAAAAATAAAATGAAACTGATTTTGATTAAGAAGCATGAATGAAGAGCAAATATGGACAACACACTCGAACAAGATAAACCACATTCTTTCCATTTAATTTTAATTTATTATCAAAAATTATTTATGAATTTAATTAACCATTGTATCAATATATGATTACTCAAATAACTAAATAAATAATGTCACAACCACTGAACTGGAGTTATTATAATAAATACATGTTTAAATTAATGTATGTGTGTGTATTTACGATGCTTATGTATTTTTATTGTTTTACAATTTTAAAATTTTAAATTATAATTATTGTAAATTTACATGCACTAATTAAAGTATATGGTGAGGTCTAGTTGTAAATACATGTTTCTTTATATGTCACTTGTTTAATAGGTCATTCCTATTCAATCTTGACCATTAAATTTTTTTATTATAAAATCAATGGTTCTTTTTCAAATTCACCATGATGAACTAATATATCAACTTCACCATGTTAACATTCACCCTCTTTCAAATATATATGTACTCCTTTCCATCTTTTCCATCACACGGTCCTAAATGCTCTACTGCTGGCTGGGACTTTAATATTTGTTGGAGAATTGTGATTATTTCATGGTTTGTAACTCAGATCAGATGGTCCTGATGCACACCTTAATTTGTTTTGTTTTTCAATTATCTCTCCCTAAACCCTCTATAAATGAGATTATATCGCTGTTGTAAATCTCAACCCAAAAAAAAATCAACATGAGAACTTTCCTTGTTTTCATTTTCAGTGTTATCTTCCTTCTTACCACTTTATTTGCACAAACAACTTCAATTGATCGAGCCCAAAAACTCTCATTCAATTTTAAAATCTCAAACCTCTCCAAAGAAACAAGTCTAAATTCTCCAGAACTGTGCTTCAAAGCACACCTCTTCTGCTCCAAGGAGGTTTAGAAACTATGGGAATGAAGAAGAAGTTGGTCCTTTAGGAGGTTATAAAAGGTTTAGGAACTATGGGAATGAAGAGGCTCTTCCTATAAGGTCGTATGCTTTGGGAGGTTCTGAAAGGTTTAAGAAGTATGGGAATGAAGACAAATTTGTTGAACCAGGAGTGTTTTTCAGGGAGAAATCTTTGAAAAGAGGGACAGTAATGTCAATCCCTAACATTACTGACAAACTCCCTCCTAGAGAGTTTTTGCCGCGCAGCATCTTCCGCCAGGCATCTGAATCATCCGAGGTACGACAAATCTTTAATGCTTTTAAAAATTACCCTAAAATGAAAATGATGATGAGGACGTATATGAAGAACTGTGAAAGCCCACCTAGTGTAGGTGAGGTGAAAAAATGCGTTGTGCCGGTGGAGGGTATGATTGATTTCGTTAAGTCGGTTTTAGGATAATTTTTAAAAGCATTAAAGATTTGTCGTACCTCGGATGATTCAGATGCCGGGCGGAAGATGCTGCGCGGCAAAAACTCTCTAGGAGGGAGTTTGTCAGTAATGTCAGGGATTGACATTACTGTCTCTCTTTTCAAAGATTTCTCCCTGAAAAACATTCCTGGTTCAACAAATTTGTCTTCATTCCCATACTTCTTAAACTTTTCAGAACCTCCCAAAGCATACGACCTAAACAGATATGGGGCAAATAGGGCAGAGTTGGTGTATGGAGTCTATGATTCATCAAGGTGGTGGAAGGACATAAGACAATTAGACTTAGGAGGACTTGAGAACGAGAGCGTTTATTCGGTAAAAGAAGTGTATAAGGGCTTAATGTCAGAGGATCCACCATTGGTGAAAAGTTTGGGATAAGGCGGTTCCCCTAAAAATATCTAGTTTCGTGTGGAAATTGTTCCATAATAGAATACCTACTAGGGATAATTTAGTTAAAAGGGGAGTGTTAGATCAAAGGAATGTTTTGTGTGTAGGAGGGTGCGGGAAGGAAGAGACGGCTCCTCACATTTTCTTTGAGTGTTTTGTTTCTGCAGGAATTTGGAGTTCGATCTGCAGACGGTTAAGAGTGATACCGGTGTTCACCAATGTCGGCTGGCAGCATATGGAACAATTTGAATTTTTGCTTGGGGAAGGGAGATCAGTTCCAAAAAAGCTGGTTGTGATCTGGTTCGCGTGTGTTTGGTGTATTTGGCAGGCAAGAAACTTTAAAATTTTCCGAAACGAGGATTTTATCATTGAAAAAATATCCGAAGAGGTCAAGCTGACAACATGGAAATGGTTAAAATTAAAGGCAAAGCTGATAGAGTGTGACATAGGCCAATGGTATATGACACCAAAGGCCTGTCTGGGCATCTTTGCAGCCTGAAGCATTCCTTTCTTGCTGAAGAAAATCTGTTTTTGGAAAAAGTTATAGGAGATGTCGGTTTCATAGCAGAATCTCTAAGTATTCGCAGGAGGTTTTTTTCTGATTCTTCCGGTTATCTGTTATGCTTTGCAGTAGCAGTCTATGCAGGCTAGAGCAATCGCTCAAGTGATAGTGTTTATGTTCAAGTTTGTGGTGCTGAAGTGTATCGCCGATTTTTTGTTGGGCGATGTTGATTGTGGCTACTGTGCTGATATTCTCATCGCGTAGTTTTTTGGTCGTAATCGTCGGTGTTTGGAGCTGTTGGTGGTGGGAGGATTGTAGCAGGATATATATGCTGTTATTTTCAAGTTTGTTGTCTTTGAGTCATGTTGTATTTGTTTAAGGTTGAGATTATTTAGTTTCATGAGAAGGCAGCAAGGGTGTATCTGTTATCTATTGTCTCTATTTTTGATTTTGTCCCAGTAGGTTATCTTTCGGGTGCATTAGATTATCAGATTCAATGGTTATTGTTATTCGGATTTTCGGCTTATCGTTGGATCATCAAGGAAATGAGAGTAGCGGCATTTGGATCTTTGTTCTGGTGAGTGCGACAGAGTCTACTCTTGGCGTCTATATTTGGTCACTGATGCTTCATCGTGACAGTTATCGGTGTAGAATTTTGGTATATGGTGCTGTCAGTTCTGTAGGAGCTGCTTGTCCAATATGCAAGCTGTCTGGGTATTAGATTTGTTCTAATGTTGCTATTTGGTTATATGTATGTATTGTTGGATTAGTTGCCAGACCTGGTGTGTAATATAGTGTGTGATTTAGTGTGTGGTTTGAGCAGTATAAACAGTATACTGTGTAATGTTTATTTGCTAGCATTTCTGATGCTAGATAGTTTAATATCATTTTGCCTTTTTTCAAAAAAAAAAAAACTCGGTTTTGTGTCTGGTTATGTGTGAACTAATGTGAGAATAAATAATTACCGATCGGTTTTGTGTATGGTTATGTGTGAAGTGAAGTTAAGTTAATGATGCGTGTTTAGTAATGTGGGTCAAGTTATGCTCATGTGTCTGAGTGAAGTATCTTGTTGGTGTGATTTTGAAGCTTTCAACTTCTCTGAAGTATCTTGTTGGTGTGATTTTGAAGCTTTCAAGTTCTCTGATTAAGTTCCCAACCTGTTTAATTTTAATATGTATTATTATCTATTATGAAGAAGTTCTTATTGTAATCTGTTTAAATATGAATTATATTAAGTATGAGTTGTTGTGTAATGGAGTAATTATAAATCAAAGTCATAAGAATGCCACTAACTAGATACAAATATGTCTCCAACAGAAACAAAGAAAGCTAGAAGGACATCCACACTGCTAACAGAATTAATGAATTAATATCAATTATATTCTTTACGTAAACGGAGGTGGAATTCAAATTCATTTCAAGTCCTATTTTGTTCATCTTGTAAATTTGGTTTTAAATTCAAATTTGAATTGACTTGTGAAATGAACCGTGTTAATGAATTTTGTGTCAATTTCATCTAAACAATTCAAAATTATGCTTGGATTACTAATTTGAAATGCTTGATATAGGTCAAAACCAAGTGATAGCCTAAATTCACTTAAAGCAAATTTGTTTAGGTCATCATTCTTTCTAACTTGAAAATATTGATGTGATGATGTATCACAAGCAATTTCAAAAAAATTGGAGTAATCTTATACTCCATCCGTTTTAAAATGAATGTCGTTTTAGAGAAAAAAAATTGCTTCAAAATGAATGTCATTTTTATTTTTCAATGTAACAATGATTGCTATTTTTCCAATTATGTCTTTTAATTATTACTTTTTGCACTTCTTCCAATACATAAATAATGTTAGTTTGGTAAAAATAAAATACTTTATGACAACATCATTGCATTTCTTAATCAGTATGAAAAACCTTAAACGACACCCATTTTAAAACGGAGAGAGTACCATATGAATGTATGAAATGGACAAAAGATTTATCACGTGAACTTAATTAACAAAGTACCCTAAGATTTACACTTTAATCAAATTTTGACCAATGATGAATGAATAATATGATGAGAATTTGACATTTGATGTTTCTTTATCTTCAAAAAATTTCAGTTTATAGTTTATAGACATTTAATGTTTTCAAAAAAATTCAGTTTTTAAAATTTGTTTATACATACTTTTAATTTAAAATAATACCAAAAATTATTTGAAAATATTTTTTGATGAAACTACTTTTTAAATTCCATTACTTCTTTCTCTAATCTTTACTTGCATCTCTCCTCGTGTTCTAATTTTTCTCATTTGAGGATTCCTTCCTGGACTCTCATTATCTTCGCTTATACCTTCCTAAACTTGAAACCTAGAACCTCCTCCATTCTTCATATGATATCCTTGTTTTTCTTCTCCCCTCCATTTACACCTGTATCTTTCCTTTTTCTTAGTCTTTTCGGTTTCTGCACTACCACCCATGGCCTATCTGTCGTATTCTTATCGAGCTCGATCCCTTCTTGCACTATCACTTTTCTTGTGTTTAATCTGCTCATTGTCCAAATTTGTATTCTCGACTTGCTTCTTTTGTTTTTCTTGACACATATCCACGTAATGCCTGAATTTTCCACATGTAAGACATAACATGTGAAGTCCTTCATATTCAACCATGTATATATTATTATTCAATTCAAATATAGCCACCATCGGTTTAGTTAGATCAATCTCCACACAAAGCCTTGCATACTCCCCCTCTCTTAAAATAATGTATTCTTATCCACCTTTACCGTTCTTCCAATATGATTACCAATAAAGTGGAGCAATTTGCCATCATAGTATTCAATTGGGAGATCTGAAATCTGTATTCACACCTCTGCAGATTCAATGGTCGCACTACTGGGATAAAAATTTAGGCATCATTCTTTAGCAATAAATGAATTATCATAAATCATCCATAGTCCATCCTCTAGAACTTTATCATAATATTTTTCATTCGAGAAGTATACCAAGAAATACTCCATTCACAAGCCAATGATGTTTATCACCCCTTTTTGAACCTACATTTGTTTGAGTATATTCTCCAAAGCTTTGTATCTGATGCGTTTTCTCGTTAGTTTAACTATCACTCCTTGACTTCATTGCCTATCGATCCTCTTCTCCTCCCACTCTAAAAGAACAATGGTAGGATATTCATGTTGCCCTAGCATTTTTCCACCATTATTATTCATGTAAATTCATTATTCTCCTCCTTCGTATACTGATCATTTTTCTCCTTGTTCCTCCAGTCAGGGTTCTCTTCTCCATCTTCCTTGCCCAATAGTGATGGCTTGTATGATACTTTTGTGTTCTCACCACTAGCGTTGACCTCTTCTATAAGTAGGTTTGTATATGATACAAGCCTTATTTTTCTCCCAGAAATTCGTGGTTGTTTCTTCTAATTTCTTCTCACTCCTCATCCATTGATTGAAGAAATGTTAACTCTCATGTGATTCTTATTCAATTAGAAGTGATTGAAAGATGCGATTGAAAAAATTATACTCCCTCAATGGATTTAAATCAAATTAGACATGACATGAAACCCCTTCACAAAGCCACATTTATTATGATAAGGTGAGGCAGGAAAACTATTAGTTGATAATGATCATTTCTAGTGTGGCACTTGTGAATTGTGATCACAAAAGCAGAAGGTTGACCTATGAGAGTCCGAACGTTGATTTTTTTGAACATGTGAGTTTGTTAGTCTAATTTACACGATGTAAACAGGTCGATGATGAAAATTCGAGTCGGTTTTCATTTAGACAAAGATATAGTTATTGAGAATGACCTTTTCTAATATGACACATGGTAATTGTGATATGAGAAGCAGGAGGTGGACCTCCGAGAGTCTGATTTTTGAATTTTTTTTTAACATGTGAGTTTGTAAGTCCATTTTACATTATGTGGATGTTTAGACGATGAAAATTCAAGTTGTAACACCCCAATTTTCTATTTAGTATATATTTGATTAATTAATTATTTGATGTGGTGAATAATTGATTTTTATTTGAATTACTTGATGTGTACTATATGACGGGTTAGTCGGGTTGAATTGGTGAACCGTAGAATTATAGTTAGTTTTGGTGTCGGTTAGTAAATAATTATTTTATTAGTGATAATTATATTGAAATAATAGAAAAAAAAGGTAATTGAGCCTATTGGGTGAGATGAGTAAGTCCATTAGTGATTATTAGAGTTGGTGTATTGTTAAGGGTTTAATAAAAAGAGAAAAATAGAAGTTAGTGAGAATAAGGAGAAAAGAGGTTAAAGTAGAGAAAGGAGAAAAAGGAGAAAAAGGAGAAAGAAGATAAGAGAATCCTAAGGAGAAATTTCTAAGAGTCAACCTAGACCAAAGTAAGGGTGGGTTTGTAAGAACAAGAATTGATTCTACATCTATCCTTAAGTTTTTATGATAACTTTACATGTTATCTTAGAGAACAATTGAATACTCTAATGGTTTTATTCTAGTGTGTAGATGTTGCTATGTTGTTCTAACACTGATATGAAGGCGTGTGACGTCATCAGGATCTGAACATAAACACTCTGGAAGAAAACATTTTGGTTACATGTTTCCAATAAGGTCAAGATCGTGAATACGTCTTATGCAACGGTTCGTAGGAATGTTAGTACAAGAGGTTCTGATCGTGACTTTTCAAGTTAGCTTTGGAGGCCTTCTAAAGCTTAGCTTCTGTGTTCCAAGTTCTGAAGATCATGAAGACAAGGTTCTGCTGAACAAAATTAAAAGATCTGAAGAAGAAGAAGAAGTTCTGAAGACCAAGTGTTGAAGACTCTGAAGACAAGGTTTTTATAAGACAATTTCTAAAGACTCGAAGACTTAGGCTCTAAAGACTCAAGTGTGACCCTTCTACAACAAGCTTCAATCAAATTCAAATATTGGAAGCCTCTAAAGAAAGAAGAAGTTCAAAATGGTTAATGTGTGATGATAAACAAAAGGTACATAAAGTGTTTGTGACCTCTATTTTGCTAGGGTGGCGTAAGAATATTTCTTTCGTACTATTATATCTATCACTCTCATTGTGATCGTTGGGAACAAACGACTGGATTTCCGTCTACTATCATACTCTTCAACGGATCTCCATTACAAGCGTATTACTTCAAATTAAAAGAATATTAAATTGAAGTTTAAGATCAAAAGAAACTCTCTCTTAAAGAATACTATACAACAGAATAATATATTTTGTATTCTACGGCGGTTGGTATTATTCACAGGAACAATTGCCCATGTTTTCAGGCTATGGAAAGTATCTCTGTATGATGTCTAAAACATTTACATCTTTCTATCCATTGGGAACTTACCGCTGGTGAAGGAAATGACTTTTGTAACACCCCATTTCTACCCGGCGAATATTAATTAAAATCAGGGTTACATGATGAATAGGATGCTACAATTTCAACTTGCTTTCTTTAAGACACCAGTTTAAGAAGTTGGTATGACGAATAAATTATGGCTTATATTGCTATGCTATATGCCCGACATGTCAGATGGGTTCTGAGCAAAGAGATCAATGTTTAGTAACACCATTATAAGCTTCACATTTGTTTCTTCTTCTAAAGTACCAAGTTCAGTGATTTGACGGGGGATATTATCTTATCTATACTTCTTTTATTTCTTCTAAGGGGGTCACTCGTCTCTCACCTAAATCTTATTTGGGATCTAGATTGGTCATGCTTTTGGAAAAATTTAGATTATGGGGAACTATTAGGGGTGGATGGGGCATGACATTAGCTCTTTCCTATTTAAGTATTTAAGTTTCATATTGTCTTGGTAACAATTAGAGACACAAGCAAACCACCACCAAATACATTAGAAAGAGCTAATGTCATGTCCCATCCACCCCAATGTCAAGCTTGTAACTAAGAAAAAATGTATCTAAAAATATCTTTTTGAAACAATTAGAGACACAAACATCCACAACCAAACATAAACTATAGATTTCAAAATTAACGTAATTGAAATGAATAATGAATACATCGTAAAAATAAGCATACATGATATATATAAATAAAATTGACATAGAACTATAATTCTTTAATTTTTGGTTTCATAAAAAATTAGAAGAGAGTATTTTTTTTAGATATTCTAGAGATTTGAAAGTGAGAATGATGAAGTAGGATAGAAGAATAATACTGCATACCATAAAGATCCATAAAAAGAAAATTCCTACAAACCTTTAAAAAAATTAAAACTAAAAATTGAGAAGTCCTAAGATATGGGAGAGGTGTAATGAGAATTGTCCTTTATAATATCTCTTGTGCTTTCCATATTACTAAATGGAGTTGGCCCAAATTAATCATAGCACACACACAATTTAATTGCTCCTTTCTATTTAGGAAATTGTTCACACACCACCATTTATTTATTTATTTTTGTGTGTGTTGATTTTCCCTTTTTTTTCCTTCTAATTAATGGGTGCAAGTTTAAAATTTAGTTAATTCACTGACTGTCGCATAATAAATTGCATGCAAGAGTTTTAAAAGTAAATAGAAAAAATTGCTCTACAATCTAGTCAAATAGCACCTAGCTTAAAAAAAAAAAAACCCTCCTTTGTCTGTTGCGACTACAAAATTTATCAACCAGAATTTTTGAGTAAATCTCAAAATTATAATGTTTTATGTGAATGTCATGCATCAATGTTTCTATTGATAGGTGCTGATACATGTTTGACCTCCTACACTTTCTAAAAATAACTAAACATTCATCTTTGTGTGTTACAATAAACTCTCTCTTGCAATATTCGGAAAATCAGAAGGTTGTCTTGATTACTGTTCGCATTCGCTTGACGACGAGGGAGACGTCCAGTTCACCCCATTTGAAGTCAAGAACGACGAAGATTTAGCGGTTTTGTGGACAACTTTCGACCAATTTTCTTCGAAGGGTCCGATCGAGTTGGATGCGAAACTTCAAAGATCGAGAGCCGATGTTATCAAAATATTGACCCATCCTCAACTACCCGTGTTTAACAATATGTAACTTTAAAATCATGTTGATCTATCTTTGTAATTTCGATTATTTATGATAAATCGAAACTTTGTTCGTTTGTTTTTTGTTTTCTGCATCAGACAATATTTCGGAAGTGCATCTCCGAATGCACATTTTTTCTGGAAAAAAAGGTGATTTTCGGAGATACATTTTCTAAAACACTTTTTTTTGTTGAAAAAAAATGATTTCGGAGATGCATTTCTGAATTTTTTTTTTTTTTAAAAATAAGGTATTTTTGGAAGTGCACATCCGAAATCATATTTTTTTCAGAAAAAATGTGCATTCGAAGATACACTTCTGAAATATGAGGACGTTTTAAGAATTTCGCACAAGTTTCTAAGAAGGTTGGGGGTGGATAAAAAAAATTGTCTAAAATTTAGTTGATTCACTTACTGTCTCATATTAAACTGCTTACAAGAGATTTAAAAGTAAATAGAAACAAACAATTTATCAACCACAGTTTTTGAGATAATCTCAAAATTATAATGTTTTATGTGAATGTCATGCATCTATGTTTCTATTGATAGGTGCTGATACATGTTTGACCTCATACACTACCTAAAAAAACTAAACATTCATCTTTCTGTGATACAATAAACTAATTTCTATAAATATTAATATATTTAATCCGATTTTTTTTATCTTATAGTCTAATAACTGAACTAAATGAGATGTTACAGATTCGAATCTATATCTCTACAATCGAATGTTTGTTTCTGCACAATTAACAATTGAGTTTTTTTAACGGTGGAATTACACACATGTAATTGATCAAGTCTTAAATTTATCTACACGTTACATGATTCCTTTTAGTAATTTCATTTAACAAATAGATAAAATATAAATAAATTTATTAATTTGCACAAAATGCAACAATACTACACTATTTGAATGTTCACTCTCTAAAGTATACATGCAATTAATAAAATAAAATTACATATATGCGCAAAATATATAATACAACAATGATAAAATTACTATTTAAATGAATTCGTGATTCGAATAAACCATTATTCCAAGAACTCAGAGACCGTTATTGCTTATCAGTAGAGTGCTCATTTGGTCTCATATTTTTCGATTGTGCACTTCTCGATTTTTTCACTTTGGGCTTGTACTTAATTGTTTGAGCCTTTTCTAAAGTTTCCAATACTTGCTCCATAGAAGGCCTATTTTTAGGGTCAGCTTCTAAACATTGGAGAATAACTTGAGCTATTAGAAATGCTGCTGCTAATGGATATTGTTGATCCAATCTTTGATCCATTATCTTTTTGAGTTTCTTTTTGTCATGTAGAGATCCCTTTGTGTAATCCACCAAATTCATCTCATTTGTTGGCCTATTTGTGTCAAGTGCTATTAAGCCTGTTAACATTTCTAGAAGAACAACACCAAATCCATACACATCGCTTTTCACATAAAGATGACCTGTCAATAATTAATTTATTTGTCATTAGATATTTCTTCAACAACATAAAAGTAATATAATAAGTAAGGCCTGCACCATGATATACTTTAATAATTGTAATTTAATAAAAGCAATGTTATTTGGTGCTACCAACCAATTGACAAAAGTGTTTGACAAAAATTGTACGAGAACTAGTTTATTTAAGGAAGAAAAAATACAAAGTAGAATTTGGCTAAAAATATGATGTTTTAATATTCACAAATTTAGTATGACTATGTATTGTATGATTAGAACATGATCCTTTTTGCAATTCCTAATTATTTTAAAACATTTTATCTTTTACTAATTCCACACTAATACAAAAAGAAACAAAAAAAATTCCCAATTTACCTGTAGCCATGTACTCAGGTGCTGCATAACCATAAGTTCCCATAATTCTGGTAGTAACATGAGATCTACCATTGACTGGCCCAAGCTTTGCCAACCCAAAGTCAGACAACTTTGCATTGAAATCCTAACATTAATCAACAACACAAAATCAACATTGTTGAATTAATTGATTCTAATTAACCATTCATTATCACAAATTAACAACTACATACCCCATCAAGCAAAATGTTGGAGGATTTAAAGTCCCTATAAATAACAGACTTTTCTGAAGTATGCAAAAAATCCAATCCTCTAGCAGCTCCTATAGCTATCTTCATCCTTATATCCCAAGAAAGTGGTTCTGGACCTATAATTAATTTTAATCACACATTCATAAATCATAAACATCATTTCATTATCTTAATCATATACTATATACTATAAAATTAATTAATTTCTCACTTCTGAATATGTGACTTTCCAAGCTTCCCTTTTGCATGTACTCATACACAAGCAGAAACTGATCTTCCTCCCAGCAAAATCCAAGCAGTTTAACAAGATTCGGATGCGAGAATTTCCCCAAAAATTTCACTTCACTCTGCACGCAAAATATATATTATAAATTCAAATTTTTCTTATCCTACAAACAATCATAACCATACTTTATGTCTTCGGACACTTCATCGTCCATATATATTATCGTATTATATTTTAATCTTTCGCTTTTAAAAATTGGGATGTTACACTAATATAACAGAAGTATGTTAATTTTATATCTGGTGTCAGCGGATCTGACTATATAGAGAAAACTAACAAACCTGCCATTCTTGTAAACCTTGGAGACTATCGGCACTGGATTTCTTAACAGCGACAGGAATTCCAACACCAACTTTCGATGGTTTGTAAGTGTTTTTGTCAATCCATCCTTTGAAAACACGTCCAAAACCACCTTCACCTAGTACTGTGTCTGGTCTGAAGTTTCTAGTCACACTTTTCAACTCATCTAATGTAAACATTTTCAGATTCGGCGTCACGATTTTTCCACCATATTTTTCCTTATTCGCCGCTCCAACACCAACCCTTCTCTCATCACCATCTGCACCTTAATCAATAATAACTAGTTTAATTTCATCATTGACTTTAACTTCAGATGTTGAGAAAACATAAGATAAACAACAATTAATCATAAGTTCATAACCATACAATACCTGCAGAAGAATTATTGTTTTGTTGCTTTCTCTTTTTCTTACTGTCATGATTTGGATTTGCCAAACAGTTTCCCATCTCTCTTAAATTAATAATATTTATCAGATGACGACGACGAGAACGATGATGAAGAAGATGATGATGATGATGAAAGATTCTAAACCATGAACCGAAGTAATATATATTTATAATTGGAGTTGAAAGGTACAAAGTTTATTTGAAATGTTATAAGGAAAGAGAGAAGAAATTAAGGAAGATAGTGATATGTATAGATTGAAGAGAAAGAAATGAATAGGGATTGTTTGACTTTACATGCTTCTTGACTTCTAGTTCTAGTTTATAATAATAATTGGTTATTTTTGTATCTGAAATTTTTATTTGTTCAACACTTTTTGTAGTAATGTTTTGTTTTGTAAATTCTACAACTAGTTTTCTCAGCTTTTAATTTCTTTCTACATGGTCCCATACTAACATTAACATCCACATGTTCATTTGAAGACAAGTCCGGCTAGAAAACTTCCTCATCTTGACATATTCTAAACTCAATTTATAACACTATATCATCATATCTCATTTCTAGATATTCACCGACACAGGGCTTTTTTTAGTAACTTACTTGGTAAACAGATGTTACTTAGTTAGAGCTAAATCAAATACTAATCATAATAAAAAAATCATCTGAAGTGTTTTAATTTATTTGAAACCAAACTAAATCAAATTGACTGCTTGGTATACCGGTTTGAAATTATGTACTTTACCATTGCAAGATGCTATAAATTTTCCTATCATGTGGTACATGCTAAGGTATTCTACCACCATGTGGTACATGCTAAGGTGCATGGTTGACTTAGCTTAATCTTAGAAAAATTACAAGCTAGTCCCTAATTGAATGATATTTTAACTTTAGTGAGTTTTAAAGCACTAGTCATATATGTATCCTCCAAAAACTATGATTCATGAGTCAAAAGTTTTAAAACTGTTTTAAAACTGTGTAGTTGTATGAAGAAATAAATGTGAGTTTTAAGTTTTATATTGTTTATAAAACTCAATGAGAGAATTCATACACCTATCACTTTAAAGATTTTGGATGAATATGTGGTGTCTCTTTCATTTATTTAGGTAAATCTTTAACTTTTAAGTGACTTTTTGACCCAATATGAATGCTTCTTTCTTATGATAACACATCTTATCACGTACTAATACTATTTGTGCTCAGAGATTCCGGAAGTAAAATAATGGTAATATTTCCCAAAGTTATGAATTAATATGATAGTAGGCATGACCGACCCAACATATCTTGAGGCCTGAGGCGGAATTTATAATTAAATTTTTTTAATTTAATTACAATATTTTTCTAAAATTAATATATTTTAAATGTTTTAGGATGTAAAATCATTAAATTATTATAATCAATTTCATCTAATATTTTATTTTAATTGATAATAAAACTAACTCACCTAAACACTCTTCCTATTATTTGAAAAACAATATCAAAATTTAAAAAAAAAATAGATATCAAGTCTCATTTAATATTAAAAAGTTAGAAAATTTATTATCTATCTATGAAGTTTTTAAATTAATAAATCAAACAATACACCTTATAAATTTTTATTATTATATGTTCTAAATAAATATTATTATTTAATTGGTAGCATAATTTAAAAAATTAATTAATTAATATTATATAAATATAACATAAAAATGTGTGACTCTAGGCGGTAGTCTTGTTGGCCTATCCTAGGACCGGCCCTGATAGTAGGTTTTTATAAATTTAGAGCACTAATATGATGATTTTTTTTCTTTTATTATAAGCTATTTTGAACTCAAAATAAGTTAATCCAAAGCAAGCACCTGTTGATGTTATGAACTGTCAATATTCAAATTTCACCTAGCATGTTTATAATGTTGGCTTGACAAAAAACTTGTTTATCTAATGTGCACCAGTTTGCAGCATGAGCTTCAAAGTATATGGACACCATTATTCCCAAATAATCCCAAATTAACCAGTGACTGTTGCTACTTTCTACATTATGCTAATGTGCCCGTAGTTGGTTAGCAATAGCATAATATGTCTTACCTGATTTTTGCACAAAAGCTTTTTGTTTAGCCTTTATTAGAGGCTGTTTGTTGTGAATTGTTAATTCTCAGCATGCATGCGCATTGCTGGTGTTAGTGAGGTTGTGAATTGTTATCCTTGCCGCCCTATCGGGTATCTTTACTTCACCCTTATGAGATATCATTTCCGCTCTATCAAAAAACTTCGCTTAATGTTTAATGAAGTATCCTTGCCGCCTTATCAGATTATTCTACTGGATCGTGATAAGGAATTATTGCCGTTTCATTAGATTACCTTGTTGGATCCTAATAAAGATCCTAGCCAAGTCCGACTTTGTGTCTGGGCAAACAGCTCAGCCTCATAATTTAAATGATACTCTTATATGATGAAAATTTCTGTATGCACCTCTATATAGTGGAAAATACCCCTAATATTTTCAGAATACCTTTGGGATATGTATATCCGAATGCGCCCTTATCACATTTTTACTAATTTCGAAAATGTATATCCGAAATCATCATTCTTTGAACTTTTTTTCATTTAAACGTTGGATTTAAAATGTCAGGTTTTTTTTCGGATATGTATATCCGAAAAAAACCCTTCCCAAAAAAATTTGGAATATTGATTAATTTGGATATGCAGTAGTATCCCAATATTCCAATTTTTATTTTATTTTATTTTGAAATAATATTTATTTATAATATAATTAGAGTAAGTTATTATTAGTAAAGAATAAATTAAATACAAATTGCTATAAATAGTGAATAAAAAGATTAAATAAAATTTTAATTTATATAGGAGTATTTTAATTTATAAGCATTATAATTTTAATTTATATTAATTTTTTTCTTTAATTAATTTTATATGAGAATAATATGTTGATTTAAATATTTAATTAATTATATCTTGACAAAAATGATATATATTTAATTATATATCTTGATTAAATAAAATGGTATATATTTAATTATATATTTTGATTAATACAATTAATTATACAATTGATTCACTTTGATTATCAATTGTGATTAAATTGATAATAAATTAACAAATTAAATTATTAACAATTTTTTTAGTCTAGTTTTTTTTTTTTTTTTTGGAGAAATAAAGAATTTTATTAAGCCAAAACAAATTACAGCCAAGCGATCCCATAGGATCCAGCTATCCATCCTAGTCTAATAAACTAAGGCATCATAATTTTGCTAATATGTTTCCTCAATTGAGGCTTCATCCAAATGCGATAAACTACGCTATCTATAATTCTACTGTCAACTAACGAACTATCCGTATGTTTCCCAAAACAGATTTCATTTCGGAATCTCCACGCTTCGTAGATAGTTTCCGCAAACGCACATTTCAGAATGGCAGCTTTCCATCCTTTCCCTCTGCTCTGCGTGATCATCCATTTAAGTTCTTCAGACCAATGCCCAGGCTGGTGCGTAACTCCTAACCAGTTCAAAACTTTTGCCCAGATTACTCTCATAGGTGTACAATAGAAAAAGAGGTGGTCTAAAGTGCCAGTTTGCCCACAAAATACACAATTGTTATTATCCACTAGACCAAACCGGTGTAAGCGTTCCTTGGTTGCAAGGCGGTTGTTACACGCCATCCACGTTATGAAAAGAGCACGTGGTCTCGCCGCATTTCCATACATAAGTTTCCTCCCCGGTACAAAAGGATACTGTACTTTAACCTCTCTATACATACCTCCAGTGCAGAATTTCTGTTGCTGTAGAGTATTGATCCACTTTTGATTATTGTCCATGCCCTCTCTTTGAGTAAGGATGGCCTTAAGTATCCATGAACATGTCGAACGGATCGGAACCTCCATCACATCAACTCCCTTCAAGTAATAAGCGTGCACCCACTTTACCCATAAACTGTCTCTTTTACCACTCAAATTCCACAAGAGCTTTAGAAGGCAAGCTTTGTTCCAGTCCGAAAGGTCAATCACATTCATTCCACCTTGTTTCTTTGGGGTACAGACTCGTTTCCACGCAATCGGACTTTTCCGAGTTATTTTATCCGTCCCGGCCCAGAAGAAGGATCTGCACCTAGCCTCAATCTCTTTAATAACACTCTTAGGCATTGGGAGGCATTGCAGCCAGAAGTTAGCTAGCGCAAACAGCACACTCTTTATCAATTGCATCCTGCCCGCAAGACTAAGTAGCCGTGCACTCCAATGAGTTATTCTCTTCATCACTTTTTCCACCAATGCCATACAATCATGGGTCTGCAGCTTCTTGCCACTCAACGGAATGCCCAGGTAACGAAATGGAAGCGAGCCATTAGAAAAATTAGTCAACCGCCTGATTTCACGTTGGTGGTCTTCCTCCACATTACCAAAAAACACTTTGCACTTGTTTGGATTTACTACCAGCCCCGTGGACAAAGAGAACTCCTGGAAGGCCTTCATAACCATCTTCACAGACTCAGGCTCACCCCGCGAGAAAATCAGCACATCATCCGCAAAACTCAAATTAATCACTTTCAGTTTTTCACACTTGTGGTGAAATTTGAAAGGGTTGTTTTTAGCCATATTCTGCAAGATTCTGTACAAATACTCCATCACCAGTACAAATAACAACGGGGATAGCGGATCTCCTTGTCGTAACCCACGGTTTGCGCGAAGGATTTGTGAGCTTTCACCATTGATGTGGTACCTAAACGAGACTGTAGATACTGCCAGCATTACCCACCGAATAAACTTATGAGGGAAATTTAACTCTCTCAGAATACCTTCAAGCGCCCCCCAGTCGACAGTATCGTATGCCTTCTGCAGATCCATTTGAATCATTCCCTTAGGCGGTCCAGTTTTCGTATTATACCCTTTGGTTAGTTCAAACGCAAGTAGGATGTGGTCGTGTATATTTAGACCGGGAGTGAACGCCGCTTGGCTATCATCAATAATACTCCTTAATACCTTACTCATTCTCACTGTAAGTATCTTGGAGATTATTTTATAGAGCACAGTGCAGCAGGATATTGGTCGGAATTCTTTGGCCATCGTAGCATTATCGGTTTTTGGGATCAGGGTGACCAACGTGCAATTCACCGCTTTGAACATTTTTTCCTGGACAAAAAACTCTTGTACAGCTTCAATAACATCATGTTTAATTATGTCCCAAGAGGCCTTGTAGAATTTCGCACCATATCCGTCTATACCCGGGGCTGAATTATCTTTAATGCCTTCAAGAGCATTTTTAATTTCCAACTCTGTGACAGGCGCTTCCAGCATCTCCCTGAGATCCCTATTCAATTGTTTTCCTTGTCTCAATGCTACAATATTCACACCCTTCAGGTTTTCCTCCTTACACCCCACAATTTTACCATAATAATCCAACACCTCAACTTCAAATTCATCCTGAGTAGTTAACACATTTCCATCCTCTCTTGTCATAGTTTGAATTTTATTTTGCTTCAGCTTATTTTGCAGGGCAGCATAGAAAAATCTATTATTACCATCCCCCAACTTAAGCCATTCGACCTTGGATCTTTGCTGCAGTATATGCTCCTCAATGTTGTTCAATCTTATCACTTCTTCTGTCAGCTTTTTGGCCTCCATAATACATTCAGCATTCTGTTTATCTTGGCTCAGAGTTTCTTGGACCATTTTCAGCTTCTCTCTTGTTTTAACCAGTTGGGACGTAATATCTCTGAAAGGCTGACTTAACTGATTAATCACTTTTTGGAGTCTCTGCAATTTCCTCCATATTTTTTTAGTCTAGTTTAATATAATATTTATAATTTTTTATAATTTTTTTATTGATTCAATTTTCTTCATGCCTAACTCTTAATAAAATATTTATGTGTTTTTTTTTAAAATTTATTAATATATTTTTTGTATTAAAATTTATATTTGCAAATTGTAAATGTAAATGCAATATGTTCTTATCACGATCTATCTAATTCTAATGATTTCATAAATATTGAAACATTTTTAAATTTTAAATGTTTAACTATTTAAATTTTTGTATAAATATGAATTGAAACATAATTATAATTATTTATAATTATTTATTGTATATAAAATCTAAAAAAGCTCAATAAATAAAAAAGTTATACCGACAGAGAAGATACATAAATCTACAAAAATATTTTTAAATAAACTTTTATATCTAATTTTAATATTATTTATAATTTAAATATCTGATTTTTTTTAATTATTTATTAATAAGAGTCTATTTACAAATTTAGAACATGGCCTCTACGTTATTTGGACCGGTCCTAGTTCTAGATAAGAAATACTTGACATCTTATTAGGATATTATGCATGATCCTGATAAGGAATCATTGCTTCCTTACGATGAGGAGCCGAAGCAACCCTAAGAGGTCATCTCGTTTGAATCAAGACTGAAAATTATCACAGGTTAAGTCTCATGAGGTGTCTTCACCAACTTAAAGAATTGCGTAATTGCGTATAATGGAAGAAACAATTAAACTTTCATTTGTATCTATTTCTAGTTTCACGTGGTTAATCTCAAAAGTCAAAACCTATAATTATTCTTTTTAACTATTTTACAAATTAGTTGTGCAAGATGTCTTGTCACACAACCTATTCCGACTTATTACAATTCCCTAATGTCTTGGCCGAAGTCACAACCGATGGTGGTTTGATAGATCATAAAATAATTCAGCCATAATTGAGTATACTCTATATCTAGATATTTTAAACAACCTCCAAATAATATTTAATTCCAATGTTAATATCTACGATTAATTCTCAAATTCTATCTAGATTGATTCCCCCAAATTCATTATGTGAATAAAACATTAAACGCAACATATTAGTAAATGAATATAAGAAGTTTATAGCACAGGTAAACGGGTACGAGATTAAATGGTTCACATTAATCTTAGAAAATTCATCTTAATGATACTTACTCTAAGGGAATTAGACATTCAACCTTAAGGTATTCATGACAAATTTAATGTGAAGAAAGCAATTACACCTTACAAATGATGAAGGATGAAACCCTTATGACTCATCGCCTTATCCCTCCTCCAATGCTTCTGAATATGCCTAATTTTTTCATAAAATTCAAAACCCTAACAATTGAACGCGCTTGACTGCTAATAGAAAAACCATATTATCATAAAATTTCTCTGCACTACCCTAATGATGAGCCGCAATTTTGCGATGCTGGTGACATGTCAGGCTTGTGATCATAAAATTTATGCCACGCACCTTCTATCTTGAGCGCCACAACATATAATATGATATATGACATCGCTTCGGGTAACATATTCATCTAATTATTTAATTAATTATTATAAATATTTTATTCAATATTGTTTAGTGATCAATATAAGTTGATGCAACCATGAATCTATCACCCTCTTCCAAGAATCGGTGAACGAGAGTATGACCGGGAGTAACAAAAACATGTTGGTGTAATTTAAAGGTGTTAACAAAAACATGTACTTTGTTGTTGAGGGGTTTGCATCATGACCCCATGATAATATGTCATTTACATGTATATTCTATAATTTAATTTGAACTCATATTGATGGGAATTTCGCATGATTAAATTTTTAAAATCTTAAAGGAGTCAATCCATTAATTTTTATTTGTGTGGTCTAGATTATACTAACACTTTTTATGGACTAGAATGCACAAATATTCGTTTAAAATGGTCTATTTTGTTAATTTGAAGTTTACATAAAAAACAATGAACTTTTCTTACTCATTCCCGGTGATAATAAACTATAACCTAAGTGTAATTTACTGCAATAAAATAATTCTTTTTAATTTATTAAGGATCAATGTCGATGTTACACGTACTCTCTATTTTTAAGGACTAATTGGATCTAATGAATCACCGTCTCAACTACCACGACATAAAAGGGTGGTCAGTATTGAGTATCATCATTCGTCAATCGATACTTTAGTCCAATTTATTTATGTTGTCTATTCAAACTTGTTTCTTTCCAAGACATTTGTTGAAATCCTAACATGCATAGTTGATATCGGAGAAGAAGCAACTAATTTACCTGATCTATAATCTTGTATTTATTTCATTTATATTTTTAATTGTCCATGTTGTTGTTGGTGTTTAACATGTAATATGTTAAAATCATATTTTTAATTGTCCAACATTATTGTTGTGTTTAATTTTTATCTATTCACCTTAATATGTTAAATTCATTTAAATTATTTTTAACCATTCACTTTAATATATTGAATTTATAATTTTAATAAAGTATTTATGTTCATTGCACCCGTTCACTAAATTCAACATGTTAGGGTTCTAGAATTCAAGAGTTTTAAAAACACATTCCATATTCGAGAACTCGAGAACATTTTTGTCAAAATGAGATATTTTAAAAGAGATTTAAAGGTTGAAAAAAAGAAACCCATGACATGAAGTATATAGCAAACCTATAATCTAATAATACATATTTAAAGAGACATGAGTTCCTCACGTTTTAAATAAGATTACGTTGAAATAAGATATTAATAAATAAAAAACAAAACAATTTTTTTCTTCATAAAAAGAAATTTTATTTTTTTTTTTTTTGGTGTTAACCGACCGGTATCCGCGGGGGAAAGGGGCCCCACGTGACTAATCCGGACCCGGGCTCGGAGGCGACGGCACCGTGGCCCCAGGGCGTTTTAGAAGTGTGAATATGTGACATTTTTGCCTAAGATGGACCCACCAAAATGAATGTATGTGTCTGTTTCCATTTGCTGGGTCAGGAAACCAAATTCATTGCATTGAGATTGAGGAAGCTTTCTTGCATTGACTTTTGTTTCACTCGTGTTTTCTTACATTGACTTCATACTCTTCAATTAATCAATCTAAAATTACTTATGTGCTAGCACAAAATCCCAACTACTTTCACACTAATTTTAGGGTATGTTTGGATTAAAATTTTGCACAATTATGTTTGACTAAATTTTATTTTGAAAACTTAATTTTGATTAAGATGAGATATAAGTAAAATGTTAAATGAAACATTTCAAATAGAAAAGGAGAATGAAATAGTATTACGGACTTTGCTTCCTTATAAGCCTACATTTGAAGTTAAATTTAATTGCTAATACAGATTAAGGAGTTTAAGGAGTACACTAAACATAAAATTAAATTTTATCTATTTGTAAATAGTTTAACACTAAATGTACTTTTTCTAACTTCAAATTAAAGATGTTTGTCTTTTATACATTATCATAAACCATTTTTTTCAGGATGTCTCTTATATGATTCTTAAGTATGGCGATCAACTTTGAAGTCATAAGTCCTTTCATTTCAATAAATTTTGGTTAGAATATAGTTCTTAGAGGATTTTGGAGAGACTCCGCTATCTCGGTTTGGATGGCCATTGTTTTGAAAAATAAGTTGAATAACCTCAAAAGGTTGCTTAAGTCTTGAGTAAAGTGGTTTCGGGGAGGTGGAAACCAAAATTTCTTCTTGTAATAGAGTTCTTAAGTCTTGAGATTTGAGGGCGGAATCAAACCCTCTTTCTCAACCTGAGTTAAAGGAGAAAATGAAGGTTTCACAGGTGTTAATTCTCATGTGTAGGGATGCGCAACTGATGCAACATTCTCATTCAAAATGGTTAAGGGTACAGAGACACCAATATCGGGTTCTTCCATGCCCGTGTGAAGCAAAAAAAGCGTTGGGATTCCATTTTGACTCTTCGTGTGGTGGATTCTTGGGTGGATAAAGTGGCTGAGGTTTATCTCAAAGTTACATGTTTATCTCCAGAGCACTTCACATATTCTTTTTGGAGAGGCCAGTCTTGGATGATATTATTCTCCTTTCTCTTGTCTTGAGAAGAAACGGCTCATTCAACCAGGTTTATTCCGGTTGAGGTGGATCCGATGGTGGGTTAAATGGTGGGTAATCACACTCCGTACTAGATGAGTTTAACTTCTCCTTTTACAAAAGGTTCCAGGAGGTTCTTAGAAAGACATTTATGTCATATTTGATCAATTCTTTTAGAATGCTTTCATGCATATGAGTCCCTCGTCCTTTTTTGTGGCGTTGATTTCTAAGGTGGACCATGTATTATCTCTAAGGGAGTTTAGATCTCTCTCTCTCTCTCTCTCTCTCTCTCTCTATCTCTCTCTTCTTTTAGAATGCCCTCATCCATTCCGACTTATATCATGAGTATTTTCCTTCTTCCTTCTTCCTTGATTGATGAGATTGAGAAGTTGTTGAACTCGTTCTGGTGGGGCCATAAAAGAGATAGAGCCAAAGGTATTCATTGGCTATCCTAGGATCGGTTATCTATGCCTAAAGGTGAAGGAGGTATGGGGTTCAAGAATCTAAATGCTTTCAATCTGGCCATGTTAAGTAAGCAAGCATGGAGGCTTATGACTAATACAGATTCTCTCGTATCCCGTCTATACAAAGCCAGGTATTTTCATAATCGCGATTATCTAAGCTCAAATATTGGTCATAATCCTAGCTATGTATGGCGTAGTATCTGGAACTCAAAATTTGTGATTAAGGGAGGATTGAAATGGAGCATAGGGTCAGGAGAGAATATTTCGGTTTGGGATGAGTATTGGCTGGCTGATGGCACTTCTCTGACTAATCCTTGGCCTAATGATTTGGTGGTGAGTAATCTTAAAGTCTCGGACTTGATGACTCTTGATGGTAAAGAGTGGAACCATAATTTGATTTATGCGCTTGTAGGAGCAGAAACAGCTCAAAAGATTCAAAATACTCCTCTTTTTGCAGCGGTTCATAATGATAAATTGTTTTGGAAGCATGAATCTAATGGCAAGTTCTCAGTTTGAAGCGCTTATAGATATTGTATCAATGACGCTATTGATACCTCCCATCTTAGAATTAATGGGTGCTGGAATTTGCTATGGAATATCAAGGCCCCTCCCAGAGTTAAGAATTTCATGTGGCGTTTGTGTAGAGACTGTGTGCCTACTAGAAGGAGATTATTGGATAAAGATGTAAATTGTTCCCCAAATTGTTTAGCGTGTGGAGTAGGCGAAGAGAACAATTATCACCTTTTTCTCCAGTGTACTAAAAGCATCGAGTGTTGGAAAAAAGTGGGATTGTGGTCTATGTTACAGCAACTCAGTGGTAATGGCGAGTCATTTGCGTCTATTATTTTCTCCGTTTTGCAGGTATCCAATCAAGACCAAAAAGCGCTTTTCTCAGTATCCTTATGGAGTATCTGGAAAGGGAGAAATAATCATTTCTGGAACCAGGTGGAAGACTCTCCGATGCATATATATGTCAGCGGACTTATCAGTTATTGACCGATTGGAGAGAGGCCCAACAACAACGTCCCAACAATGGGATTATAAATTCCCCGTCAGTTGTTATCAGATGGGAAAAACCTCAGAGGGGCAGGTTCAAGTGCAATATTGATGCGGCTTTTTCACAAAATAAGGTGGGTTTGGGTGCTTGCATTAGAGATGATACGGGTAAATTCATTGTAGCCCGGACAGAATGGTTTACGCCTTGTACCGATGTTGTTATTGGAGAAGCCCTAGGTCTTTTGAAAGCTTTAAATTGGGTCCATGGTTTGGGGTACGACAATATGGATTTTGAATTAGATGCCAAGCGAGTGGTGGATAGCGTGACCATTCCGAGACCAGATGACTCGGATCTTGGAGCTATTATTGGAGAATGTAACCAGTTGATGGCTCTTTTTTTTAGGAACTCTCATGTTAAGTTCGTCCGAAGACAAGCTAATGAGGTTGCTCATGCTCTTGCACGGGTGGCTCCATCTCTTGCTAGTTTTCATAATTTCTTTGATAGTTCAGCATGTATTCAGAATATTATTATTAATGAAATGAATTAATCGTTTCCCGTAAAAAAAAAATCCTATAAATAACTAAT